>NC_048232.1:70485381-70571736 GCF_002007445.2 Ailuropoda melanoleuca
ATGCTGGCAGCGCAGACTACTGCACAGATGCATATTCAGGAAGAGCTGGCATTGGGGACCTCAATACACTCCCCATATTATTCATTCTTACAAAGTGACTGCATTCTTTGCAGGTAAGTTACAGAGCATGGTCATACTCCCAGGATTCCTGCTTTAGATAAAGGGACCTCTACAACCCCAGCCACAAAGGTTTTTTAAATTTGTATGTTTGGGTTGTGTTTTTATTTAAGGAAATGGAAAATGGGTATTGTGTTTTGTTGTTGCCCAAAGGCTAGCAGAGTACCTGATATATCTAGGCATCCAGGATATCATGTGTTGTCTGACTAACGAATGAACTAACATATCACTTAGCAAACGGCTAGTCCTGTTAGGACTCTGAAAGAATGATAATAGCTAACACTTACTAGTTTCTATTATATGCCAGACCCTGTTCTAAGTGCTTGAAGTTACTACATTTTTCTTTTTTTTTTACTTTTTTCTTACCCTTGCAATAGCTCTATGAGTTATGTGTAACAATTAATAGAACAACTATTATTATACCCACTCTACAGATGGGAATATAGAGACTCATAACAATTAACTAACTTGCCCCAGATTCCCAGCTTATAGTTGGAGCAGCTGACTGAATTTAGCCCAGGCAATCTGGTTCTGGAGTCAGTGCCCCTAAGCACTAAGCAATACTGCCTCACAAGAATTGTAGAAGCAAAATTTCCACTTATACTGGACCCTTCTTACAAAGAGACACTTGAACCTATGTATAACCATGTGTGTTTTGATAAATACACACCTACATCCTGTGGAAGTAGCACAATCTGAAATCCTGAACTCTCTTCTATCTAGTGAGGATCCAGAACTTAAGTATATACAGTCCCTTTCAATTGGATTAGGAAGAAAAACCTCGCGGTTCAAACTAAGCAACAGTTTGCAAATACACATATTTATATGACATCCCAGACATAAAAATTAATGAGCCAGATTTGGTTTGAGATCCTACTATGAAAAATAATCATATTTAAGTTATGGAAGACCAAAGACTGCTTTGCTGAGTGACATCATTAACTCAAACATGTCAGATCTGATGCTGGAACACATAGAAGTTCAGGCCATTACTATTTTTTTTTTAAATATTTCATTTATTTATTTGACAGAGATAGAGACAGCCAGCGAGAGAGGGAACGCAAGCAGGGGGAGTGGGAGAGGAAGAAGCAGGCTCATAGCAGGAGGAGCCTGATGTGGGACTCGATCCCACAACGCCGGGATCACGCCCTGAGCCGAAGGCAGACGCTTAACTGCTGTGCCACCCAGGCGCCCCCATGACTATTTCTGAACGCTCCCAACTCTATAAAATAAAGAAATGCAAACACATGGCTACTTGATATGCAGGTTTTCTTAGATATTTACAAGTTAATAATTTAACAAGTTAATTATTTTTTTCTTTTAGCTTTCTTTTTCTTTTCTTTTTTTTTTTAGAGAGAGAGTGGGGGGCAAAGAGAGAGAGAATGAGCAGTGGGGAGGAGCAGAGGGAGAGAAAGAGAGAATCCCAAGGAGGCTCCAGCTCCACTCCCTGCACAGAGCCTGAAGCGGGGCTCAATCTCACAACCCTGAGATCATGACCTGAGCCAAAAACAAGAGTTGGGTGCTTAACCGACTGAACCACCCAGGCACCTCTAACAAGTTAATTTTTAAACAAAATATAATATGGTATACAAATTGTTCCATTTAAAGGGCAACTAAAGTATTTATAAAAACATTACTTCAAAATATACTTGATAATGGGATGCAAGTTTAAAGTTGCTGATAAATGTAATATTGGTGAATGTGGGTAAAATTTCATTTGGAGATGTGATTTTTGAGACCTTTCCTGAATGTCCTGAGCCAAATGGCCTTTCTAGTACCCTGTGGTAGACCTTGGTGGAATCTAACATGTCCTTTCCTTCCCCCCTTGCTTCCTTCCTTCAATTTATCTAACATTTCAAACAGATTATTTATCATTTTACATTCACCTAATCGAAGATTCTAAGAGTCTAAAAATGATTACACTCAAAATTCTCTGTCCCACCTCTGCCCCCTCATCTTTGTTTTGTTTTGTTTTTTAAGATTTATTTATTTGAGGGGCACCTGGGTGGCACAGCAGTTAAGCGTCTGCCTTCGGCTCAGGGCATGATCCCGGCGTTCTGGGATCGAGCCCCACATCAGGCTCCTCCACTATGAGCCTGCTTCTTCCTCTCCCACTCCCCCTGCTTGTGTTTCCTCTCTCGCTGCCTGTCTCTATTTCTGTCGAATAAATAAATAAAATCTTTTAAAAAAAAGATTTATTTATTTGAAAGAGAGATAGAGCACACAGAGAGAGAGGGAGAAGAGACTCCCCGCTGAGTAGAGGACCCTGGGATCATGACCTGAGCCAAACGCAGAGCTTAACCAACTGAGTCATCCAGGCACCCCTACCCTCTCACTTAATTAGTTCCTCCCTTCCCCCAATACATGACCACTCGTACTAGCTCCTTGTATAGCATTTCAGAGATTATTTTTCTTTATATGCAAGTGAATACCAATACTTATCTCCCCCCATATTCACAACATACTACAGATGCCCCCCTGTACCTTTATTTCTTAACAACATAACATGTCTTTGAGATTACTTCCTATCAGTACATAGAAGTTTCCTTACTCTTTGCATGGCTATATTTCATTGTATGCCTGCTGTAAAATATATTTAGCCAATGCCCTATTGATGAATATTTAGGTTCTATCCCACTATTTTCTTATTTCATACAATGCACAAACATGTCTGTCCATCTTCTTACTTGGTTCATCTACTTCCTATCCATGTCTGTTTTCTTGATGGATTCTCTCAACTGTTCACGTTAAATACTGGTCTTCCACAGGATTTCCTCTTCTTCTAACACTATAATTTCTCTTTGGGAAATCCCAACTACCTTCCTATCTCAACTTTCATATCTCAATACATGTTTAAGATTCTAAATTTATATCTGCACCCTCTCTCCTGAGCATTCCACATCTAACCATCTAAAGGACACCCCAAACCCAACACAACTAAGTACAAAACTACCATTCTTACCCCACAACCTCATTTCCTCCTGTATTAATATCTCCATTAACTAACTTTATTTGGTGGCCCACTTGATGAAACTGGTCACTCAAACAGGCATCAAATACTTTATTCTGTATCCTAATGGTTCTCAAATCTACCCCTCTCCTCTTCATCTCTATATTTTTGCCTTAGTTCAGTCTCTGGTCATCTTCCACCCAACTTTCATCTTCTAACTGGCTTCTAACTCTAAACTACGTGTTGCAAACTGAAATCCCAACAGCCAACAGATAGGTAACTTAATTGAATAAAACAGGTCAGGTATAGATATTTTGGTGTGATGGCATCCTGGGGAACACATGCTTCATCTAGAACACTTTCAGGTCTTTAAGTGCAAAATGTGGGTTGCTAGGGGCATCTGGGTGGCTCAGTTGTTAAATGTCTGCCTTCAGCTCAGGGCGTGATCCCAGAGTCCTGGGATCGTGCCCCGCATCGGGCTCCTCCACTGGGAGCCTGCTTCTTCCTCTCCCACTCCCCCTGCTTGTGTTCCCTCTTTCACTGGCTGTCTCTATCACTGTCAAATAAATAAATAAAATCTTTTAAAAAACAATGTGGGTTGCTAAATTTAGCAAATAAAAATTCAAGTCTCCCATGCAATATTTGGGACATACTTAACACTACAAAACTGGCCACTGTTTAGCTGAAATTTGAAATCAGTTGTGTGTCCTGTATTTTATCCAACAACCCTATCCAGACCCTTCTTCAGAGATAAGAGGGAGAGGACAAAAGAGATGACTGATGATGTATGCTAACAGACAGTGGGGTTGAAAAGTCAGGTTGTTGGCACAAGAAGGTCTAGTTAATCCCAGGAGATAGAAAAGTCAAAGAAGGCAGGAACTAATAAAAATGAATTTTGCGTAGTGGATACCGATTGGATTACTCATCTATGGTGTGCTGAATTGGGTTCCCCAAAAATATATGTTCAAGTCCTAAGCCCCAGTATGTGTGAATGTGACTTTATTTGCAACTAGAGTCTTTGCAAATATAATTAAGTTAAAATGAGGTCATACTGGATTAGGGTGGGCTCTAGTATAATGACTGGTATCCTTATAAAAAGAGGGAAATTTGAACACAGAGACAGAGAGGGGAACACCAAGTAAAAACGTAGGCAGAGATTGGAGTGATGTAGCTACAAACCAAACAACGCCAAGGATTGCTAGTCACCACCAGAAGCTATGAAGAGGTAAGGAAGAATTCTTCCCTAAGGCCTCCGGATAGAGCATGACACCTTGATCTTGGACTTCAAGCCTCTAGAACTGCAAGAGAGTAAATTTCTGTTGTTTTAAGCCACCCAGTTTGTGGTAATTTGTTATAGCAGCCCTAAGAAATTAAGCCCTTTCCCCCCTGTAACCCACTTTCAGCAGCAATGCTGGTATGCAACTGTTCTGAAGCAGAGACAACAGGAATAAAACCAGTGACCACAGCTGAGCTGGTATCCTTTCCCCTGGTTTGGTACTATGAGATTCTGGTCATTCTCAGGTAACTGGACCTCAACTATGTAAACTTGGGAACCTATCTATATGTCCTCCTACAAGGTCTGGAAACTCAAAGCCAGTCCCTCTGCAGAGACAGAACCAGCCCTGATAATAAGTGAGCCACTGATTCTAGTCTGTTCCTGTGGCCCAGCCCAGATCTTTGCCCTTGGGTTTCTAAGAAGACCATTTACCCTTATAACAAATTCTCACTTTTCAATTAAACTAGCTTGAGCTAGATTCACTTAAGGTGTCTCTGTTACCTGCTACCAGAAGACCCATCCCAGAGTTTATAAGAACCTCTGTGAGGAATGGAGAAGAGGCCATTCAGGTACTAGTTTGCTAGGGCTTCTGTAACAAAATTCCACAAACCAGGTGAGACTAGAAGTCCAAAATCAAGGTGTTGGCAAGGATAGTTCCTTCTGAGGGCCTTGAGGGAAGGATCTATTCCAGGCCTCTCTCCTTGGCCTATCAATGGCCACTTTCATGTTCATTTGGCATTCTCTCCATGTGTCTATCTCGAAATTCCAAGTTTTTTATAAGGACATCAGTCATATTGGATTAGAGTATCCCCTAATGACCTCATTTTAGCTTGATCACCTCTGTAAAGACCCTCTCTCCAAATAAGGTCAGGTTCTGAGGTACTGAGGGTTAGGACTTCGAAATATAAATTTTTGTGGGAATATAATTCAACCCATAACAGTTCTAGGACCATCTAAAACTACAAGTACTGACATTTGCAAAAACTTACTAAGTTACTTTATACCCACTGGTCAAACAAAGGGCAGGTTATTCTTGGCAGTGCCCCACCTTGTTTTCAAAATGTGGCTCAGATTCAGAGTCAAAGAAAACTGTGCCAACTCTAATTTCACTAAAGACTTAAGCACAGAAACTTGGTTTAATCCTCTTTGCTTCTCTCACTATCCACTGAAACTTCAGTGTTCTCAAACTACCCCCTCAGACCTAAGAGGCTGCATTTACAAAGTTTCACTTGTTTTAGTCACCATCTTTGGTTTTTAAACTTTTACACTCAAAGAGAGATATCAATGAAGATGTTCAGACAGGACTTTGCTAATTACTTTCAGAGACAAGGGTAGAAGGGGTCCCTAGTCCAGGATCTATTTTGCATGGGTTGAAACAACAAAACTTACAGTCTCAGGTGTTTTTGTGTGTATTCATTTTAAATTTTCTTGCAGGTAAGTATATTTCTAAGAAGTTTCTATTACTCAAGAAATGCCATATTTGTATAGTGATAGCTAAATGAAGAGGGCTTCCAAATATCTTGGCAGCCCAAGATTCAAAATCTGGTTCTCAAATTTTAGGTTCAGAACCCTACCTAGGGAAAACTGATGCTCACCAAGCTGTTAAAAGACTGATGTATAAACCAGTATGTCAAGGTATTTACCCATGTCCGGGTATAGACCTTTAAAGGAAAAGCCTACTCATGTTTGGTATTCAAGAAAGCTCCTTTACTGGAAGCATGTGGACTCAAGCAGCACCAGGTGTGGACTATGATGGACACAGGAGTATACCAACCCGTCTCTCTCCCCTTGCATTCCCTCAGCTGCAGAGGCTATGATGGTTAATAGCTCATACAATCCTTAGCTGAAGCCAGCCTCTGCATTCAGATCATGCCCCTTCTCAGTGCAGTCTGCACGTTTTGACTGAAAAGGCTTGGTAAGAAGGCTTGGTCTCTTGCTCCAATTCCTGACAACTCAGGACAAGTCTGCAAGGCCATTTTTTTTTAAAAGATTTCATTTATTTGACAGAGAGAGAAACAGCCAGTGAGAGAGGGAACACAAGTAGGGGGAGTGGGAGAGGAAGAAGCAGGCTCCCAGTGGAGGAGCCCGATATGAGGCTTGATGCCAGGACAGATCATGCCCTGAGTTGAAGGCAGAAGCTCAATGACTGAGCCACCCAGGTGCCCCTGCAGGGCCATTTCTGCTCCAAAGGGATTAGCTTAGGCCTCTGTTGTGGCAGCCTTATCTCCCAACTCCTTCCTCTGCCACATTCTTGTTTCGTTCATTAGTCCAGAGGTATTGATCCTGACAGCTCTCCGCAATTAATTTCCTGCATATAAAACTCCCATTTCAGAGTCTGCTTCCCAAGGAATCTGATCTGCAAATGTGCATAACTGGAGATGACTGTACTATCATTTTTTTTTTTACCAAAGGCAATAAATATAATCGTCCTACAGCAACTACTTATTTGGCAGGGCCTAGACTAGATAAAAAGGAATAAAAAGATGAATGTATCTACCAGTAGATACTCTAACATACATATATAGCCACAGGATAGAGATGTCTTATGGAAGCTCCAAGTAGGATCAAGGAACGTTTCCTGGAGATGATGCCCGATCTGACTTCGGAGGGGTAAGTAAGAGTTCACCAAGGGAAGGAAGATAAGAAAACATTCCAGGTAGAGGGAAGCATTTGTAGTGTGGTCAGGGCAGTCATAATTATTACTAAATTTACCAGAACTTGGAGTTGGCCAGAAGAAGTTTTATACCAGCAAATTTACCTCATTCTGTAAACCAGTCACAATTACAAACAGAAGTGGTTGGTGGCTGGGTGGGTGGAGTGGAGTGGCACCACAGTATTCTCAGTGTTTAGATCTTAAATTTTAGATTTTAAAGAAGGAGAAGAGAGTGGAGAAAGAGGGCAGTAGTATTACCATCCAACACACGACCTCTTCACTGTGTCCTCTGTTTGAACACCAGAGGGAAGGACATCCTTCTATCAAGTATGCACAGAGATTTTCCCTTGAGCCGCCTCTCAGTCCATACCACACCCTCAGCTATTGAGCAATCCCTTCCCTCTGGATGCCTTTTCTCCTCTTTCTTCCAAGTCCTCATCATTCTTCTCAGCCCTCTGCCCTACCCTAAGGCCTTATTTATTCTTTCTAGACTATGACTCAGGTGACTAGTTAGTTGGGGTCGCCAGTATTTCCCTTCGTGGAGCCAGTGGCCATCTTTGGATGTGGGAGAGAAAAGGCTTCAAGTGCTATGCTTAGGTGAAGGGGATGAAGAAAACAGCCCTTTTATTCCAGCCTCTGAGTGAAACATTCACAAAACAATCCAATTACCTGCTCATGTTGGCCATTTCCCACAATATAAATCAAATGTTCTGGTAGGCAAACGGTCTGAATTTTTCCTCCTCTTTGCAACAAAGACACTTTCTCTCTTCCCTTTTCTAAATCTTAGTTTGGTATGGGAAAGAACCCTCAAAGAGGAATAGACAGGCACCTCACCCCAGGAATGGACATCCTGATACATAAAATGACACGCAGAGATACCCCAGCAAATAAGTGATGAGCCAGTGTTGAAGCTCTATTCTGTTTGGCTCCAAAACCCATGGATGTTTCACAGTGTTCTGTGGAATGAGGGCAGCATAGGGATCTAACATGTACAGAGCATTTTCTATGTGCCAGTCCAGTGTGAGGTGTTTTACACTGGTCATCTCATCTAATTCACCCAACAATGCTATGAAGGAGATATAAACTCAAGAGCAATCCTTCTCAAAGAATTCCACCAAAATGCCCTCAACATGCAGGGAAGAGCCAGCTCTCATCCTGGGTGATCCAGGGGTGTGGCTGTAAGCAAATGCTGCAAATAAGAAATATTGGTGTGGCCTCATTTCCTATATAATTTCACCAAAAAATTTAGGCTTCAACTCCATAAAATGTTTGTTTTAATTTTAAAACAACACGGAAATCAACATTACATAAAAATCTCCCTGTTTATGTTGTGGCTCCCTTCACCTTGTTTCTGATGCACCGCTAAGTGGAAACTTTCAGCAATAAGCTTATCTTACTATACTTTATGTCAGCAAATAGCAGGATGTAATTTGCATGGGAAGAGAAACTTTGCCTGTCTTGTTTACCACAGCATCCCCAGCACATAAAGCAGGTGTGGAACATAGTAGGGGCTCACAGTACTTGCTGGAATGACGGGAAGAGGCAATTCCTGGAGTGTAGGCTTTTTGTAAATAGCTGGATCATTCTCTTAATCCCTATCTTCATGAGAAACTGAGAAACAATCTATAAAACTGTACAACGTGCAAACATTATATGTATTGTATGGGAAGATAGTCAGGATTAGTCTAAAACTTGCCCAAACTAGGGAAACAGCTCCTCTTATAACAAGATTTATTTTGATTCTCTTTTTCCTTTTGGTGAGAAGGATATTGTGGACACAAGAGATATAGGGGGAACAAATGGTGCCATTCCACCTTGGTTCCATATAAAATGCTCCACTAAGTTATATACCGATGTTAGTACTGCTTCCATCTCTCAGTCAGGGGTAAGAGTCCTCAACCATCCAAGTAGTAGACTGGTTGCCTATTTGAGTCAATCTAGTAATTTTTTTTCTAACAAGATGGATCATAAGGTATTTTGCCTCCTCTTATTATCTTCTCTAGGGCAGAAGTTATGGGCTTATAACAAGATCTGTTATGATCTGAATGTCTGTATCCCCCCCAAATTTATATGTTGAAACCCTAGCCCCCAATATAACAGTATTAGAAGGTGGGCCTCTGGAAGTAATTAGGATGAGGTTATGAGGGTAGAGCCCCCATGGTGGGATTAATGTCCTTATAAGAAGAAGAAGAAACCAGAGCTCTCTCTTGCCACCATGTAAGGATACACCTAGAAGGTGGCCATCTGCAAACCAGGAACAGAGTTCTTACCAGGAACCAAGTCTGCTGGGATCCCTATCTCAGATTTTAATTCTCCAGAAGTATGAGAAAATAAGTGTCTGCTGTTTACACTGCCCAGTCTATGGTATTTGTTACAGAAGCCCAAGCTGAGACTGTATCCAATCATAAGTTTCTTTTTGCCTTGTTTTAAATACAACGAGATAAGTTTCTTTCTAGTTATAAAACTGTTAAAAGAAAACAAGCATAATTTCTAAATAAAGGGGCTTTAAGATGGGATTTGTAGATGTTACTTGTTTTCTTTCCTTATAGTAGCTACACAGCTTTTCTCTGGAAACGGGGCACCAAAATTTTGGTGTCACTTTCTTAACAACAATAGACAATTGTCATAGTGTGTTAGTCTCAACTGCTTCCCCTGATAAGGAAAAACTATTACCTGGCCTTGTCATGACAGAGATTCTCCCAAGGATTTCCCATAATAATGATCTATTGTATTGAGAAAAGCAGGTTATGAAATTGCATGTATTGTATATCTTTAGTAACACACATATTTATAGGCATAAAAAATGTTTTGGAAGGATATACCCAAGGATGTTAATAGAAGTTATACCTACATATTAGAATTGTGTGTAATTTTTAATTTTTTCTTTTTTGTTTGCCTATTCTAAATTCTTGTGCCACAAAAATGTACTGCTTTTGTAATATAAAAAAATGTTTCGACTGCTAAAATAATACAGGATTCAGAAAAGCTACGTAAACAGCTTTTGAGAGGACCAAAACTGCACTTAGATTCTATGGCTTTTGGAAGGAGGTAAGAAAACCAACATTTACTCAGTACTTGGTATGTTTCAGCAATTCTGCAAGATGAGTGGTATTATTCCCATTTTACAGATGAGGAAACGTGAGGCCCAAGAAGGTTACATAAATAATTTAAATCACATACTGGTACAAAGCAAAACCAGAATTAAACCAGATTCATCTAATCCCAATGGCCACACTCTCTCTACTTGACCAAACAGCTTCCAGCACTGCATGGTAGAAAGCACCAGGGACCTGGTTTTACTCATCACCTCTCACGGCACCTTGTATACAACAGGCTGTCAATAATGGCTGCACCTAAGTTGCATCTGAGTTGAGTTCCTTTCTTACAGCTCAGGGCAGGAGTACCACGCGAGGCTCACAGGCATCCACTCGCCCCTTTACTCACCCTGAGTAAAGACGAATGGCTGTGAGAATTTTATTACAACTGCAGGGCAAAGTGCTGTGTCTTTTAAGACTAAATGTGGCTTTCATTCTCTCTGCTTGTGGTAAAAACCCATTATTAGAGTGACTTAGAGCCCTTTGATAATTTTGAGATACACGTGCTCTTAAAGGAAGCGTCTCTACGTCATGCTTGACTGACAATTGGCCTCTTTGTTTAAAAACTGGCAAAACATCACAGTGTTGCCTCAACTGCCCTTTGTTCCCCGTCCTGTTAGATGTTTTGTTAAGCATTCATATGACTTTGATTTCCCATCACACCAAGGAACTTTGGGCAATTTATTTATTATCTCTCCTTGACGTCACATCACTTCTGTGAAGAGCATAATTGCTAACCATTGTTTTCCCATTGTTAAAATGAACATAGTAGCACGCTGAACATTGCACTTCATGGAATAAGTTTAGCAAAGTGGCAAGTAATTGGCAAAAACTAATGTTACAGATGGAAGAATGGCAGACTATGAACAGAATGTGGTTGAGGGATGATACTTAGGGAGTGGAGAAAATCATGTGGGATGTGTGGTGATGGCGGGAAAGTACCTGTGTTACGACAAGGACTATTTATGAAGCTCTCATAATGGGCCAGACCCTTGGCTAAGTGTTTTATACGTGTTATGTGATTCATTCCCACAAGCAGGAGCTGATCTGAGTTGTGTGAGGCTCTGAAGTTCATACACTTTGGGGTGGGGGTCTTTTCAATTGTAAAATTAAAAATACAACACGCCTAAAGACTCCCTAGGAAGGGCCCATACAAGTGAGGTGCCTTGATGCTTAAACTTTCTTAGCTTCACGGTAAACCCATAAACCCTCTCAAGTATGTACTACCCATTCTACGAATGAGGAATTGAGGAAGCTCAATGAGGTTAAACATAACCCCATCACAGAGCTCCCAAGTGGCAGAGCAAGTATTTTAACCAGGCTTCCAAAATCCTTAAAGAATTACCCAAAGCCACCAAATTGACAATTCATGAGGACAAAACTCCCCTGAAACAGCAGCACAACACCTTGATGTGGTTCTGAGAGTTTCCTGGCAGGACCAGCCTCTGTCAGAACCTGTAGGGCTTGGAGTTGTGGAAACTTGCCTGGTCTCTGCAGGGATTTGCATCTGTTAGATTCACAGAATCTGTAAAGTCACTGCTGAGGGAGAGGGAAAAACAAGTTTTAATGACTCTGCTCATTGTGTCCATAAACCAAACAGCATGGGAGAAAAAAAAATTCTTTTTAAGACATACATATTTAATTTATCCATAGTCCTGGATAAGAAGCTACCAGCGTTCAAAGCTGGATCTAATGATGGGCTGGTGAACCATCTCAAGGGGCCAAGGGAGCCCTAATTTGTTTGTAGTGTTTTCCAATTTCTATGGTGTCAACACTCCTATCATGACTGGTTTCAAGCTACCCATGGTTGATTGGCTTGCAAAATTCCTGAATATTCAGCAATCAGCTCTTGCAAGGAGGTATAAGCCATTCCAGCACACCACTGGCTGGAGGTTTGACTTGGCTGCGATGGTCATGGTCTCCAGTCCTTCAGATATTATAAAGAAAAAATTTAGAGGCAAAGGGCACCTGGGTAGCTCAGTTGGTCAAGCATCCAACTGTTGGTTTTGGCTCAGGTCATGATCTCAGGGTCCTGAGATGGAGCCCCATGTCCAGCTCCATCATCACCAGTCTGCTTATCCTTCTCCCTCTGCTCCCCCTCACCTCTGGAATAAATAAAATACTTAAAAAAACCCTCAGAGGCAAATATTCTCAGCCCTGAAATCTTGTCTAGTTGGCACTGTGGACAGAAGACTTGAGATTGTTAAATCTCAAGAATGTTAGAGAAATGAGTTAGGGCTGCTGCACAGTCCACAGGGTCCCATTTATAAAATCTTTCTGCCACATGTTCTCAACTACTGATGTCCCTCCCTAGCCACCAGGCCTGTTGACCCCCCTCAAGCCTCTGCCCTCCCTTCACTCCATGAGTAACTACAACAGCCAAGGATAGGACCACTGGTAAAGGCAAAAGTGACCAATCCAACCTCCTATTTTACAGATAGGAAACTGAGGCCCAAGGAGAGGAAAAATGACAAGAGTCGTACAGAATTTTAAATACTTTTAGTGGGACTAAAAGCTAAGTCTTCTGACTGTCTGCAGTTCTTTCTAACACCTTGCTGTTGAAGCAATTAAACCTTATAATAAACATTTCATGATAATATCTTTGAACCACACTATATCTTCTAGATTAATTTTGTGGCAACATCAGGAAAGTGATAATTTGGCTGTTTTGGGCCCTGACTCATTTCCTCTGCCTCTGCCTTTTTTAGTTTTCTAGAGCTGAAAATGCTCTTCACTGTACAGGTAAGCTCAGGGCTACCCAATTCAGAGGCCAACAGAAAGCAGAACTGAGAAGGGACTTTTGTGGAGGAAGTTTATTCTGGGCTATAATCTGGGGAAGCACGGTGTGTGATTAAGGGCAAGAAAGGTGTGTTATTAAGATCTGGGCAACTGGGATTTGACCTCACTGGACTTGACCTCACTGGGACCCTAGGAGGAACCTTAAAGAACACTTTTCAGAGTTAGGGCGTTCCTGCAACATGGGACTTTCAATGCAAAAAAAAAAAAAAAATAGGAAAGTCCTGGGACAACCAGGAGAAGTTGGTCACCCTATTAGAATCGTTTGCCCAAGAGCCAGAAGATGGGAACATTTATTCACTAGCTCCCATCCTCCACTGGTTAAGTTGCCCTGTGACATAGATGCCAACTCCCTTGCACTTGCATGTTTGCATATGTGGAAGCCAAAACACATTTCTGCAGGTGTCCAGAGAGGAGTAAGAACAGCCCCAGGGCAGAATGAGATGCAGTGCATCTCAGGTAAGTGACTATAGGTTTACACCTCTGGTAGCTGGAAGCTGCAGTACTGGCTGAAGTAAAGCTAGGCTGAGAGGCTGTGAGGCAGTGTACAAGGGGCATCCAATGCAAGGCACAAAGGTGATGCAAACAGCCTTGGTCCTGAGCTGGAAGGAGTACCAAGTGACCCTCTGGGACCCGGGATACAGTGATTACTAAAGTTGCTCTGCAGCTTACCAGGCTGACCTTTCATGAATCTACCCATAACAAGAAGTTGATCTTTACATGGTCTTTCTCTCCTCTCCTCCCCTTCTCCCCCCTCTCCTCCCCTCTCCTCCTCCCCTCTTCCCTTGCCTTCCTTACCCTCCTCTCCTTCCTTTTCCTTTTTCCTTCCTTCCTTCCCTTCTTCCCTCCGTTCCCTTCCTTCGTTTCTCACTTTTTTTCCTCCTCCAATAAATCTTTAGTGAGTATCTATATCCCAGAGACTACCAGGTACTAGAGATATAAAAATAACTAAACACAATCCTTGCCCTCAAGAAGCATGTAGAGGAAGAACCACAAATCATAAAACAGGTAGTTACAATACAATGCAACTCTGGTAGAGAAATGGGCAAGAGATGTGCGCCTGGGTGACTCAGCTGGTTGACTGTCTGACTCTTGGTTTTGACTCAGGGCATGATCTCAGGTTGTAAGGCTGAGCCCCATGTCAGGCTCCATGGTCAGTGTGGAATCTGCTTGTCCCTCTCCCTCCCCCTCTGCCCCTCCCCCCCAATAAATGAATAAATAAAATCTTTAAAAAAAAAGAAATGGGCAAGAGGAAAAAGGGAGAAGAAAAGCTTGACACAGGAAGTAACACCTAAGGATTATAATAATAGCAGATAAATTTGATAGGATGCTGACTCTGTGCCAGACAATGTTCTAAAGTCTTTCCAGTACCAACACATTTCATCCTCACAACTGCCCTAGGAAGGAGGTACAACCATTATCCTCAATTTAGAAATGACAAAGCTGGAGTGCTTGGGTGGCTCAGTTGGTTAAATGTCTGCCTTTGGCTGAGGTCATGATCCCAGGGTCCTGGGATTGAGCCCATGTTGGGCTCTCTGCTCAGCAGGGAGCCTGCTTCTCCCTCTCCCTCTGCCTGCTGCTTTGCCTACTTGTGTTCTCTCTCTCTCTCCAATAAATAAATAAATAAAAATCTTTAAAAAATAAAAAAGAAATGATAAAAATGAGCTACTGATAAATTAAGTAAGATTGCCAAGGTTTAAGGCACAATGGCACACACTGATAGCTATTAATCAAAACCCATTTTCTCATCTTCAAGGGAACTCAGCTCGATTACATTGCCCCGCCTCCTTTGCAGTGAGGTGTAACCATGTAACTGAATTCTAACTAAAAGACATGTGCCATTTCTAGTCTGGACCTATAAAAACTTCCCATGGATATCCTTCAAATGCTTTCCCCTTTCTGGATGTCCAGAAAGAGTGACCTTGGAAAGCACATGTTGAAAATGGTCCAGTCTCCAACAGTCTGGGTCCCAAAATAGAGGTATGCTTCCCCACTGATTACTCACCTGCCCAGCTGTTAATTTGACCAAGAAATAAATTTTATGGTGTTTGAGCCATTTAGTATCTTTGGGTCTGTTTGTTAACAGCAACAATTACACCTATTTTACAAGTCTCTTTATTAATGCAATTAGTCTACTGTAATATTAGCACATATGAGAAAGCGGCAGAAAATTAGGCTGAAAAGATAAATTAAGGGTGTCACGTACCTGAGATGCCCTTCAACAGATGACTGGATTAAGAAGATGTGGTCCATATATACAATGGAATATTACTCAGGTATCAAAAAGAACGATTTCTCAACATTTGCTGCAACATGGACGGCACTGGAGGAGATAATGCTAAGTGAAATAAGTCAAGCAGAGAAAGACAATTATCATATGATTTCTCTCATCTATGGAACATAAGAACTAGGAAGATCGGTAGGAGAAGAAAGGGATAAAGAAGGGGGGGTAATCAGAAGGGGGAATGAAGCGTGAGAGACTACGGACTCTGAGAAACAAACTGAGGGCTTCAGAGGGGAGGGGGTGGAGGAATGGGATAGGCTGGTGATGGGTAGTAAGGAGGGCACGTATTGCATGGTGCACTGGGTGTTATACGCAACTAATGAATCATCGAACTTTACATCAAAAACCAGGGATGACTATGGTATGTGACTAACATAATATAATAAAAAAATATTATTATAAAAAAAGGGGTATCATGTACCATACAAAAACATCTTACCCCTTTTCCCCCAAAGTACAGAATAATTCTTTTAAGATGGAGAAGAAAATAAAAGGGTAGACATAGATCGGATTGGGAAGAGAGGAGAGTTGACAGAGGTCATACCTAGTGTACTCTTTTTTCTGAGCAATAAGAAGCAGAGTCATCTTCCCAAGGGCATGCTGGTGTGCAGGTGCAGGGGTTGTTTGTGAGGGAACAGGCTGGGAGTTTGAGAAAGGTGTCAAAGGCTAATAAGGTGAGATACAGCAGTTAAGAGACCAGACTTTGGAGAGAGCGAGGCAAGATGGTAGAAGAGAGGGGGACCTCGTTTCATCTGGTCCCTTGAATTTAGCTAGATCACTACCAAATTGTTCTGAACACCTATGAATTCAACCTGAGATATAAGAAAAGAATTGCTGGAACTCTACAAATAGAAAAGCGAACATTTCTGCAAGGTAAGAGGTGCAGAGAAGTGAATCAAAGGAGATATATATCAGAAGATAAACAGTGGGAGAAGGGAGTCTCCATAAGCTGGCTACTGGAAAATGATACAGCCCCAGAGTGCAAAATCAGAACTTTTAGGAGTTTGTTCCAATGAGAGACATGAAAGGTGCTCAGGTGGTGAAATGGAGCAGAATCCTAGGTGGTAGAATATAATTTCAGGATCCCTGGGGTCACAGAAAGAATGGGGGTGCCTGAGCTGGCAGAGTTCCCAAGCACTGCAGCAGGGAAACTGGCTACAGTCAGTGAACCCAGGAGTGGGTTCTCAGCTGGGTTTGCCATAAACCGTGAACCGGGGCAGGATCTGGCGACTGCTCTCCACGTGGGGGCCCTGCAAGTGGCAGGCCTGTGATGACCCTCTTCTCTCCCCCAGGAGAACTGGTGCCTGCCTGCACCACAGAAGTCTGAAGAGTTTGGCATACGCAAAAGTGATGACTGCTTTCCCTGAGGGTTTACTGAAGAGAGGGGGCCTTGATCTATCAGCTCTGGGGCTGAAGATCAGGGCATGCCCATTTTTATTTTCATCCTCTAAAGTGACAAAGAAAGCCTTCAGGGAAAAAAAGCCACATAGAAAAAGCTGAAGCAGTTTACACAGAGCCCAGCCCCCTGGCAAGAGGTGGTGCAACTCCGCCCTGACAAAGACACCTGAGAATCAGCACAGCAGGCCTCTCCCCTGGAAGGCCAGCTGGAGCAAAAGGTAAACACCAAGTTTACCAAGCACACAGAACTGCAAAACTCCAGCACTAGGAGAAAATAGTATATAGAATTTGAGGGTTTTTTCTCATGATTCTTTTGTCTTTCAGTTTAAAATGTTCATTTTCTTTTTTTCTTTTTTTCCTTTTCAACTTGTTTCTTATTTTATCAACTCTTTGTTTTTAAGTCTTTTTTTAGCTTTCATTTTTACATTTACATTTTATAGATATATTCTTCATTTTTGGCTTCCTTTCACTGTATTGAATTTTATTTTTATATTTATATAAATTGTCTTTCTTTACAATTTTGGGATTTAGTGTCTTTTAACAAATATAACAAAATAGATCCAGGACAAGTGTATCACCCTGTTTTGTCCAACTGGGAGATTATATCCTCTCCTTTTTTCCTTTTTTTTTTTTTCTTTTTTGGTTCCTGACCTCTTCAGATTTGTCTAGTGTGTATTTCACTTGGGTCATGGTTGATATTTTCTATTTTATTTTCTCGTTCATCCATTCTTCTCTGGGCAAAAAGGCTAGGAAGAGGAATTCACAACAAAGGAAAGAATCAGAGGTAATACTGTCCGCCACAGATCTTATTGACATGAATATAAGTAAAATGTCACAGCTGGAATTCAGGATAATGATTACAAAGTCACTAGCTCAGCTTGAAAAAAAGCATAAAGGACATTAAAGAATCTCTTGGTGCAGAAATAAAATCTTATCTGGCCAAAATTAAAAATGCTTTAACTGAGATGCAGTCTAAATTGGATGCTCTAACAGCTAGGGTAAATGAGGCAGAAGAGAGAGTCAGTGACACAGAAGACAGGATGATGGAAAGGAAGGAAGCTGAGGAAAAGAGAGAAAAACAAATAATGGACCATGAAGGGAGGCTTCAAGAAATCAGTGATACCATAAAGCTAAACAATATTAGAATTATTGTGGTCCCAGACGAAGAAGAAAGAGAGAGAGGAATAGAAGGTAAATTTGAGCAAATCATAACTGAGAACTTCCCTAATCTGGGTAAAGAAATAGGTATTCAAGTCCTAGAGGTAGAGAACTCCCCTCAAAATCAATAAAAATGATCAATACCCCAACATATAATAGTGAAGCTTGCAATTTTCAGAGATAAAGAGAAAATCCTGAAAGCAGCTCAAGGCAAGAGCTCCTTAACCTACAATGGTAGAAACATTAGATTGGCAACAGACCTATCCACAGAGACCCGGCAGGCCAGAAAGGACTAATTCAGGGTACTAAATGAGAAAAACATGCAGCCAAGAATACTTTATCCACCAAGGCTGTCATTCAGAATGGAAGGAAAGATAAAGAGCTGCCAGGACAAACAGAAACTAAAAGAATATGTGGCCACTAAGCCAGCCCTGCAAGAAATATTAAAGGGCATCCTTTAACTGAAGACAGAGCCCCAAAGTAACACAGACCAGAAAGAAACAGAGACAACCTACAGACACAGAGCCTTTACAGGTTGATACAATGGCACCAAATTCATATCTTTAAATAGTTACTCTGAATGTAAATAGGCTAAATGCTCCAATCAAAAGACAAGGTATCAGATTGGATAAAAAAGCAAGACCCAACCATATGCTGTCTACAAGAGACTCATTTTAGACCTAAAGACACCTCCCAATTGAAAGTGAGGGGGTGGAGAATCATTTATCATGCTAGCAGACATCAAAAGAAAGCTCGGGTAGCAATCCTCATATCAGACAAATTAGATTTTAAACCAAAGACTGTAGTAAGGGATGAAGAGGGACACTATATATTGAAAGGGTCTATCCAACAAGAAGATCTAACAATTATAAATATTTATGCTCCTAACTTGGAAGCAGCCAATTATGTAAACTAATTAATAACAAAATTAAAGAAACACATTAATAATCATACAATAATAGTAGGGGACTTCAACACCCCACTCACAGCAATGGACAGATCATCTAAGCAGAAGATCAACAAGTAAACAAGGGCTTTGAATAACACACTGGACCAGATGGACTTCACAGATATATACAGAGCATCCCATCCTAAAGCAACAGAATACACATTCTTCTCAAGTGCACACAAAACATTCTCCAGAATCGATTACATACTGCGTCACAAATCAGGTCTCAACCAGTACCAAAAGATTATTCCCTGATATTTTCAGACCAAAATGCTTTGAAATTTGAACTCAAATCACAAGAGGAAATCTGGAAAGGACTCAAACACTTGGAGGTTAAAGAGCATCTTAACTAAAGAATGAATGGATCAACCAGGAAATTAAAGAATAATTTTAAAAATTCGTGGAAACAAATGAAAATGAAAATGAAAACACAACTGTTCAAAACCTTTGGGATACAGCAAAGGCAGTCCTAAGAGAGAAGTACATAGCAATACAAACATTTCTCAAAAATTAGAAAAGTCTCAAATAGAGAAGCTAACCTTATACCTAAAGGAACTGGAGAAAGAACAGCAAATAAAGCCTAAACCAAGCAGGTGAAGAGAAATAATAAAGATTAGAGCACAAATCAACGAAACAGAAACGAAAAGAACAGTAGAACAGATCAATGAAACTAGAAGCTGGTTCTTTGAAAGAATTAATAAGATCGATAAACCCCTAGCCAGACTTATCAAAAAGAAAAGAGAAAGGACCCAAATTAATAAAATCATGAATGAAAGAGGAGAGATCATACCAACACCAAGGAAATACAAAAAATTTTAAGAACATATTGTGAGTGGGGCACCTGGGTGGCTCAGCTGGTTAAGCACCTACCTTCGGCTCAGGTCATGATCCCAACATCCTCAGATCCAGCCCTACATCTGGCTTCCTGCTCAGTGGGGAGCCTACTTCTCCCTCTCCCTTTGCTTGCCATTGCTCCTACTTGTGCACTCTCTCTCTCTTTCTCCCTCTTTCTCTCTGTGTGTCAAATATATAAATAAAATCTTTAAAAAACTAGAACATGTTATGAGCAACTATATGTCAACAAATTAGGCAATCTGGAAGAAATGGATGCATTCCTAGCAACTCATAAACTACTAAAACTGAAACAGGAAGAAATAGAACACCTGAACAGACCCATACCGGCCAGGAAATTGAGGCAGTATTCAAAAACCTCCCAACAAACAAGAGTCCAGGGCCAGATGGCTTCCCAGGGGAATTCTACCAAACATTTAAAGAATTAATACCTATTCTTCTGAAGCTGTTTCAAAAAATAGAAAGGGAAGGAAAACTTCCAAACTTGTTCTATGAGGCCAGCATTACCTTGATCCTAAAACCAGACAAAGACCCAACCAAAAAGGAGAATCACAGACCAATATCCCTGATAAACACGGATGCCAAAATTCTCACCAAGACACTAGCCAATAGGATCCAACAGTACATTAAAAGGATTATTCACCATGACAAGCGGGATTTATTCCTGGGCTGCAAGGGTAGTTCAACATTTGCAAACCAATCAACGTGATATATCACATTAATAAAAGAAAGGACAAGAATCTTACAAACCTCTCAATTGATGAAGAAAAAGCATTTGACAAATACAGCATCCTTTCTTGATTAAAACTCTCCACAGTGTAGGGATAGAGGGAATATACCTCAAAATTATAAAAATCATCTACAAAAAGCCCACCGTGAATATCATTCTCAATGAGAAAAACTGAGACCCTTTCCCCTAAGCTCACGAACATGACAGGCATGCCCACTCTCACCACTGTTGTGTAACATAGTACTAGAAGTCCTAGCCTCAGCAACCAGACAACAAAACGAGATCAAAAGCATTCAAATTGGCAAAGAAGAAGTCAAACTCTCACTCTTGGCAGATGACATGACACCCTATGTGAAAAACCCAAAACTCAACCCCAAAATTGCTAGAACTCATACAGGAATTCAGCAATGTGGCAGGACACAAAATCGATGCACAGAAATCAGTTGCATTTCAATACACTAACAATGAGACTGAAGAAAGAAAAATTAAGGAATCGATCCCATTTACAATGGCACCTAAACCCATAAGATAGCTAGGAATAAACCTAACTAAAGACAAAAAGGATCTGTACTCTAAAAAATATAGAATACTTATGAAAGAAATTGAGGAAGACACAAAGAGATGCAAAACATTTCATGCTCATGGATTGGAAGAATAAATATTGTTAAAATGTCTATGCTACCCAGAGCATTCTACACATTCAATGCAATCCCTACAAAATACCATCAACTTTTTTCACAGACCTGGAACAAATAATCCTAAAGTTTGTATGGAACCAGAAAAGACCCTGAATAGCCAGAGGAAAGTTGAAAAAAAACAAAACAAAACACCTAGGGGCATCACAATGCCTAACTTCAAGCTATATTAAAGCTGTGATCTTTAAGACAGTATGGTACTGGCACAATACCAGACACATAGATCAACAGAACAGAATAGAGAACCCAGAAATGGACCCTCAACTCTATGGTCAACTAAGCTTTGACAAAGCATGAAAGGATATCCAATGTAGAAAAGACAGTGTCTTCAAGAGATGGTGCTGGGAAAATTGGACAGTCACATGCAGAAGAATGAAACTGGACCATTTTCTTACACCATACACAAAGATAAACTCAAAATGGATGAAAGACCTCAGTGTGAGACAGGAATCCATCAAAATCCTAGAGGAGAACACAGGCAGCAACCTCTTCGACCTCGGCCACAGCAATTTCTTGCTAGCCACATCTCCAAAGGCAAGGGAAACAAAAGCAAAAATGAACTATTGGGACTTCATCAAGATAAAAATCTTCTGCACGGCAAAGGAAACAGTCGACAAAATGAAAAGACAAATGACAGAATGGGAGAAGATATTTGCAAATGACATATCAGATAAAGGGCTAGTATCCAAAATCTATAAAGAACTTCTCAAACTCAACACCCAAGAAACTAATAATCCAGTCAAGAAATGGGCAGAAGACATGAACAGACATTTCTCCAAAGAAGACATACAAATAGCCAATAGACACATGAGAAAATGCTCCACATCACTTGGCATCAGGGAAATACAAATCAAAACCACAATGAGATACCATCTCACACCAGTCAGAATGGCTAAAATTAACATCACAGGAAACAACAAATGTTGGTGAGGATGTGGAGAAAGGGGAACCCTCTTACACTGTTGGTGGGAATGCAAGCTGGTATAGTCACCCTGGAAAACAGTATGGAGATTCCTCAAGAAGTTAAAAATAGAGCTACCCTAAGACCTGGCAATTGCACTACTAGAAATTTACCTCCCAAATACAGAAGCAGTGAAATGAAGGGGCAGCAGCACCCCAATGTACATAGCAGCAATGTCCACAATAGCCAAACTGTGGAGAGAGTGGAGATGTCCATCAACAGATGAATGAATAAAGAAGATATGGTGTATATATATATACAATGGAATATTACTCAGCCATCAGAAGGGATGAATACTTACCATTTATATTGACATGGATGGAAATGTAGGGTACTATGCTGAGCGTAATAAATCAATCAGAGAAAGTCAATTATCATATGGTTTCACACGTAGATGGAATATAAGAAACAGTGCAGAGGATCATAGGGGAAGGAAGAGAAAACTGAATGGGAAGTCATCAGAGAGGGAGAAAAACCATGAGAGACTCTTAACTCTACAAAACAAACTGAGGGTTGCTGGAGGGGAGGTGGATGGGGGTATAGGGTAATTGGGTGATGGGCATTAAGGAGGGCACGTGATCTCATGAGCACTGAATTATTGAAGTGTACATCTGAAACTAGTGAGTACTATATGTTGGCTAATTGAATCTAAATTAAAAAAAAAGAGAGAGAGCAGACTTTGGACCTTATTTCACTCATGATGCTGTAAGGAAAACAAATATCACTCTAGGTATGTATTTCAAGTAGAAGGGTACTTAATACAGGAAATAGGTGCTTGCAGAACTGGAAGAAAGGCTTCCAAAGCTAAACTCAGGGAGATCCCCACCAGCTTTCATCTTTGTTGCCTCAGAGCCAAAGAGCTAATGCCACCCAACTCAGAAGCTGCAGGAAACCACTGACAACTTTAGATACCTCCACAGTGCCAAGGCAGGTGAAATGGCAAGGAAATTTAGTGACTGAAAAAAAATTCACATTTGAGAAGTCTATTTGGGTGTTTTTAAAATCTAACTACAAATTCTTTGAAACTTTTTCCCTCAAGACATGTGATGTATGTCCCTTCCCCTAGAAATAGAATAGGCTTATGACTGCTTCAACCAGCAGAACATGGTGGAAATGAAGCTATCTAAGATTAGTGCATAAAAGGCATTGAAAATTCCTGTCTTGCTTACCAAGAATAGTTATTCTAGAAGCCCTGGGCTGCCATGTAAGAAGTCTGACTACTCCAGGTCACCATGCCGTAGGCAAGCACAAGCCACAAGGAGAGGTTTATAAGAGGAGGCAGGAAGATCAGAGAAGTCAATGAGACCATGGAAACAGAGAAAAAGAGGGAGATGTGATGATAAAAGCAGAGATTGGGGTGATATGGGCCATGAGCCAAGGAATGCTGGCAGCCTCAAAAGCTGGAAAAAACAAAGTAGTAGATTGTCCCCCAGAGCCTCCAGAAAGAACACAGCCTGGCTGACCAGTTTATTTTATTTTATTTTTTAGACTGTTTTATTTTTTCATTATTTATTTATTTTTAGAGAGAGCACGAGCAAGTGCATGAGCAAGTGGGGAGGGGAAAAGGAGGGAGGGGCAGAGGGAAAGGGAAGGGAGAGACTCTTAAGTAGGCTCCATGCTCAGTGCAGAGCCTGATGCAGGGCTTGATCTCAAAACACTGAGATCATGACCTGAACCAGAATCAAGAGTTGGACGCTTATCCCACTGAGCCAGCCAGGCACCCCTGGCTGACCCATTTTAGATTTCTGGCCTCCAGGACATACATTGCTGTAAGGTATTATATTTGTGGTAATATGTTGAACCAATAGCAAACTAATCCAATGCATGACTCTGAGGACACCCTCAGTAAATATGTTAGTAAAGGCACAGATGAACTAAGCTATAAACGTCTCTTCTCATAAGAAACATGGAATTGTACTCCCACATAATTTTTTAAAGTTATTTACTGTCTGACATATTAGGAGCTATGATATTTTCAATTCCCCTAAACTCCCAAAGCCAGACTAACTATAGGCAGGAACAAGTCATATAGAAAAGCGCCATGTTTTAAGAAACAATGACAGGTACAATTTATTTAACACTTACTATGTGCTTTATTTACTTCTTTCATTTAATCCCCACAACAGCCCTATGAGGTACACACTATTATCTTCATGCCCAGAGGAGGTAAATGATTGGTCCAAGGTCTTGTAGCTCATAAGTGATAAAGCAAGGATTAGAACCAGGCTGGCTGACTCCAAATTTCAAGTATGTAGTCTTCACTCTGTACTGCCTTGGTATGGGAAGAGAACAGCACAAGATGATGGAGAGCCTGCTGCCCTGGAAGTCACAGGATCAGGGTCCAGGCTTGTCTTTATGTGACTCTGGGCAAGAAGGTGATGTGATGACAGAAACAGAGGTCAGAGTGATAGCCCTAATTTGGGGTCAGTTTTCTTCTTCTGAAAAATGTGGAGGTGGGCCAGATGAACTTCAACATCTCTTTCAGAATTTCCAAGTTAAAGAAAAATCATTCATGCTAAATGAGTGAAATAAGGACAGGGTAGCCTCATACCCTGCTTGATACACTGAAGGAAGCTGTTTCCCTTGGTGAGTATCTGGTTAAGTTGCAGTGCCCATCTACTTATGTTAACTCCTTACCACCATGGTTTTATAAAGGAAATAAAGAGGAGTGTGGTAGATTGATTACAAAAACAGCTCTAATTCTCCACTCCTCCTTGTAGCTATGCCGTTTAAAATGGAAATTTCCAGCTCTTCTCATTAAGAGACAGAAACTATTTCCCCACCCCATGAATATGGGCTGCTTTTATGAGCAGAATACAATGGAAATGATTGTGTGAGAGTCCTGAGTCTGGGCCTTGCACTCTTCCAGGCTCACTCAGCCCTCTACCTGCCACAAGGAAAGCTCAGGTTAGCCTGCTAGATGATGGGAGACCACAACAAAGCATAACAAAGTCATCCAAGTCAAAGCTATGCTAGATTATCCAGCTCCCAACCAGGCTGTCAGCAGACCAGAGATGCTTGACAAGCTCAGCCAAGATCAGCCAACACCAACCCAGAACAACAGAACACCAGCCAACCGTAGACTTGTTGCATGTCCCTATGGCTGTTTTGTTGTTGTCATTGTCGTTGTTTCCCTGAAGCTTTATTGGCAATAGACAACTGACACAGTTAACGTTCAGGCAAAGCAGAAAATATGGTAAATGAACTATGCCTGTATTAATCACAATAATTCATCAGGAAAATTAATCTAGGTTGCAAGTGACAGAAATCTGACCCATCCTTGCTTAAGCATACAAGGGAATTTATTGGATTATGTTATTAAAAAGTCCAAGGGTAGACACAGCTAGATCTAGATGCACCAAATTTGCCATTGCAAACTTGATTCCCTCCATCTCTTGGTTCTACCTTTGTCTGTCTTACTTTCATGCTCATACATGCTTATCCCTCATTGGGTAAGATGGCCACTCACAGCTTTCAGCTTATACTCTGTTGTATTCATCATTTACTAGAAAGAGGATTTCTGTTTCCCAATAATTCAAGTAAAAGTCCTAGGGACAACTTTCACTGGACTGACTGTTTTTTCAAGGAGATACCCTGGGTCTAGGCTTGGGTCCTGCATCCAACCTGGGAGAAAGGGGATATATTGGTATTGAAACCACACAGACTAAGAATAAACAAAAAAGGGATTCCCTAAAGGAAAACTGAAGTAGAGCTACCAAAAGAATGGACAGTAGATGAAAACAACATATGACTTCATTACTCTTCAGTATTACTAATGAATTAATGAAAAAGAGGGTGAAGTGATGACTTCTTCGCATTGATTCTTCTGCATAACAGCAAGTGGTTCACTCCTACCCATAAAAACTTCTCAACATTAATGTCAAAGTAGCTATTTTTATGCACAATGCTTCCTCCACCCCACTCAGCCAAATGGTCTAAAAATCAGATTTTGATCACATCTATCATGTAAGTAGATAATAAGATCAAGTGGCCATACACATCAAAGGAAGTGTATGCGACAGCCAGCCATAGAAGCTATCAGGTATCTGAACTTTTTTTTTTTAATTTTATTTTATTATATTGTGTTAATCACCATACAGTACATCCCCAGATTCCGATGTAAAGTTTGATGCTTCATTAGTTGCGTATAACACCCAGTGCACCATGCAATACGTGCCCTCCCTACTACCCATCACCAGGCTATCCCCTTCCCCCACCCCCTCCCCTCTGAAGTCCTCAGTTTGCCTCTCACAGTCCATAGTCTCTCATGTTTCATTCCCCCCTCTGATTACCCCCCTTTTCTTTATCCCTTTCTTCCCCTACCGATCCTCCTAGTTCTTATGTTCCATAGATGAGAGAAATCATATGATAATTGTCTTTCTCTGCTTGACTTATTTCACTTAGCATTATCTCCTCCAGTGCCGTCCATGTTGCAGCAAATGTTGAGAATTCGTTCTTTCTGATAGCTGAGTAATATTCCATTGTATATATGGACCACAGCTTCTTAATCCAGTCATCTGTTGAAGGGCATCTCGGCTCCTTCCATGATTTGGCTATTGTGGACAATGCAGCTATGAACATTGGGGTGCATATGGCCCTTCTCTTTACTACGTCTGTATCTTTGGGGTAAACACCCAGTAGTGCAATGGCTGGGTCATAGGGTAGTTCAATTTTTAACTTTTTAAGGGACCTCCACACTGTTTTCCAGAGTGGCTGTACCAACTTGCATTCCCACCAACAATGTAGGAGGGATCCCCTTTCTCCACATCCTCTCCAACAATTGTTGTTTCTTGCCTTGTCTATCTTTGCCATTCTAACTGGCGTAAGGTGGTATCTCAGTGTGGTTTTGATTTGAATTTCCCTGATGGCTAATGATTTTGAACATTTTTTCATGTGTCTGTTAGCCATTTGTATGTCTTCATTGGAAAAGTGTCTGTTCATATCTTCTGCCCATTTTATGATTTGTTTATTTGTTTCTCGTGTATTGAGTTTGAGAAGTTCTTTGTAGATCTTGGATACCAGTCCTTTATCTGTGGTGTCCTTTGCAAATATATTCTCCCATTCCGTGGGCTGTCTCTTAGTTTTTTTGACTGTTTCCTTGGCTGTGCAGAAGCTCTTTATCCTGATAAAGTCCCATAAGTTCATTTTATCTTTTATTTCTCTTGCCTTTGGAGATGTGTCGTGAAAAAGGTTGCTCTGGCCGATGTCATAGAAGTTGTTGCCTATGTTCTCCTCTAGAATTTTGATGGATTCCTGTCTCACATTGAGGTCTTTCATCCATTTGGAGTTTATTTTTGTGTATGGTGTGAGAGAGTGGTCAAGTTTCATTCTTTTGCATGTAGCTGTCCAATTTTCCCAGCACCATTTATTGAAGAGACTGTCTTTTTTCCACCGGATGTTTTTTCCTGCTTTATCAAAGATTAGTTGCCCAAAGAGCCGAGGGTCCATTTCTGGGTTCTCTATTCTGTTCCATTGGTCGATGTGTCTGTTTTTGTGCCAGTACCATGCTGTCTTTGTGATCACAGCTTTGTAGTACAGCTCGAAATCCGGCATTGTGATGCCCCCAGCTTTGTTTTTCCTTTTCAACAGTTCCTTGGAGATTCGGGGCCTTTTCTGGTTCCATACAAATTTAAGGACTATTTGTTCCAGTTCTTTGAAAAATGTCCTCGGTATTTTGATCGGGATAGCATTGAAAGTGTAGATTGCTCTGGGTAGTATGGACATTTTAACTATGTTAATTCTTCCAATCCATGAGCATGGAATATTTTTCCATCTTTTTATGTCTTCCTCAATATCTTTCAAAAGTGATCTATAGTTTCTAGCATATAGGTCCTTTACGTCTCTGGTTAAGTTAATTCCAAGGTAACGCATGGTTTTTGGTGTTATTGTAAATGGGATGGATTCCCTAATTTCTCTTTCTTCAGTCTCGTTATTCGTGTATAGAAATGCAACTGATTTCTGGGCATTGATTTTGTATCCTGCCACCTTACTGAATTGTTCTATAACTTCTAATAGTTTGGGAGTGGATTCCTTTGGGTTTTCCATATAGAGTATCATGTCATCTGCAAAGAGAGACAGTTTGACTTCTTCTTTGCCGATTTGGATACCTTTGATCCCTTTTTGTCTTCTGATTGCTGTTGCAAGGACTTCTAGTACTATGTTGAATAATAGTGGCGAGAGTGGGCATCCTTGTCGTGTTCCTGATCTTAAGGGAAAGGCTTCCAGCTTTTCCCCATTGAGAATAATGCTTGCAGTAGGCTTTTCATAGATGGCTTTTATGAGATTGAGAAATGTACCCTCTATTCCTACACTCTGAAGGGTTTTAATCAGGAAAGGATGCTGTATTTTGTCAAATGCTTTTTCTGCATCAATTGAGAGGATCATATGGTTCTTGAGTCTTTTCTTGTTGATATGATGTATCACATTGATTGATTTGCGAGTGTTGAACCATGCTTGCATCCCAGGTATGAATCCCACTTGGTCATGATGGATAATCCTTTTAATGTACTGTTGGATTCTATTAGCAAGGATCTTGTTGAGGATTTTGGCATCCATATTCATTAGAGAAATCGGTCTGTAATTCTCCTTTTTGAGGGGGTCTTTGCCTGGTTTGGGGATCAAGGTAATATTAGCCTCATAGAATGAGTTTGGTAGCTTTCCTTCTGTTTCTATTTTTTGAAATAGCTTTAGGAGAATAGGTATTATTTCTTCTTTGAATGTTTGGTAGAATTCCCCAGGAAAACCGTCTGGGCCTGGAGTTTTATTATTTGGAAGGTTGTTTATCACTGACTCAATTTCTTCATAGTTAATTGGCCTATTTAAGAAATCTATTTCTTCCTGTTTCAGTCTTGGTAGTTTATAGGTTTCCAGGAAGGCCTCCATCTCTTCCAGATTGTTTAGTTTTTTGGCATATAGCTGTTGATAAAAGTTTCTAATAATCCTTGCAATTTCAATGGTGCTGGTCGTGACCTCTCCCTTTTCAGTCATAATTTTAATAATCTCAGTCCTTTCTCTTTGTTTTTGGACAAGTTTTGCCAGTGGTCTATCAATTTTATGGATTCTCTCAAAGAACCAGCTTCTAGTCCTGTTGATCTGCTCTACTGTGGTTCTGGTCTCTAATTCATTGATTTCTGCTCTAATCTTGGTCAACTCCTTCCTTGTCAGTGGGTTAGGCCTGTCCCTCTGTTGCTGTTCCAGTTTCTTGAGGTGAGAATATAGAAACTGCATTTTAGATTTTTCTATTCTTTTGAGTGAGGCTTGGATGGCTATGTATTTCCCCCTTAGGACTGCCTTTGCAGTATCCCATAGGTTTTGGACCGTTGTGTATTCATTCTCGTTGGTCTCCATAAATTGTTTAATTTGTTTTTTGATTTCCTGGTTTATCGAGTCATTCTTGAGCAGGATGGTTCTTAGCCTCCAAGTGTTTGAGTTTCTTCCAGGTTTTTCCTTGTGGTTGAGTTCCAATTTCAGAGCGTTGTGGTCTGAGAATATGCAGGGGATAATTTCAATCTTTTGGTATTGGCTGAGACCTGTTTTGTGTCCCAGAGCATGATCTATTCTTGAGAATGTTCCATGGGCATTTGAATAGAATGAGTATTCTTTGGTTCTGGGGTGTAGTGTTCTATATATATCTATGAGGTCCAACTCGTCGAGTATGGCATTCAAAGCCTTTGATTCTTTGCTTAGTTTTTGCCAGGGTGTTCTGTCTATTTCTGATAGTGGGGTGTTGAGGTCCCCTACTATTACTGTGTTCTTATCTATATGTCTCTTTATTTTGGTTAAGAGTTGGCTTGTGTATCTTGCTGCTCCCCTGTTGGGGGCATATATATTAATAATTGTCATATCCACTTGTTGAATACTTCCTTTAAGAATAATATAGTGCCCTTCTGTATCTCTCTCTATGGCCTCTAGTTTAAAATCCAGTCTATCTGATATGAGAATTGCTACTCCAGCTTTCTTTTGAGGTCCATTTGCGTGGAAGATGGTACTCCATCCCCTTACTCTAAGTCTGAATGCATCTTTGGGTTCAAAATGAGTCTCTTGTAGACAGCAAATGGATGGGTCATGTCTTTTTATCCAATCTGCAACCCTGTGGCGTTTTATGGGAGAGTTTAAGCCATTTAGATTGATAGAGATTATTGACAGATATGATTTTAATGATGCCATTTCTCTTTAAAGTCTTTGTATCGGTTGTGACTTGCTGCTCTGTATCACTCTTGGGGCCTTTTTACCTTTATAGAGCCCCCCTTAATATCTCCTGTAGGGCTGGTTTCGTGGTTACGAAATTGGTTAATGATTGGCGATTTTGGAACGTCTTTATTTCTCCATCAATTCTGAATGACAGCTTTGCTGGATAAAGGATCCTTGGCTGCATGTTTTTCTCTGAAAGAGCTTTAAAAATGCCCCCCCAAGCCTTTCTCTCATTCCAGGTCTCTGTAGACAGGTCTGACGTAATCCTGATACCTTTGCCTTGGTACGTGAGAAATTTCTTTGCCCTGGCCGCTTTCAATACTGTATCCTTGGATCTAATATTTGCGAATTGCACTATGACATGCCGTGGCGTAGGTTTGTCCTGGTTGAGCTTGGATGGGGTCCTCTCTGCCTCTTGGACACGAATGCTTGTTTCCCTTGCTAGATTAGGGAAGTTTTCAGCTACAATTTGTTCAAATATCTCTTCTAGACCTCTGTTTTTCTCCACCCCTTCAGGGATGCCGATGATTCTGACATTGGATCGTTTCATAGAGTCAGTAATCTCCCGTAATCTACATTCGTGGGCGTGGATTTTTTTAAGACCAGCTTCTATTTTCGTTTTTTCTTCTACTAACCCATCCTCCAATTCGCTAACGCGTTCCTCTGCCTCGGTGACCCTGGCCGTCAGAGCCTCTAGTTTTGACTGTATTTGGCCCATAGAATTTTTAATTTCTGTCAGATTCGCTCTCATTTCTGCCCTTAGGGATTCTATATTCTCAGCAACGCTTTCTCTGATGCTTTTTTCAAGTTTACTCATCATCTTGACCATTGTTGCTCTGAATTCCATTTCTGATAATTGGGATACATCCATATGTATTAATTCTGTGGCCGAGGCCAATTCTGTGGCAGAGGCCACAGACTCATTATCTTTTCTTTGCTGGGGGGGACTTCTCCTTCTCGTCATTCTGATGAAGAGAGATTGCAGGGTTGTCCAGAGCCCAAGTGTTGACTGGGACCCAGGCCGTGCGCCCTTGTTTTATAGAGATCTTAGGGATGTGGGCTTCTTCCTTAAAGAGTTTATTTATTTATTTGAGAGAGAGAGAGACAGTCAGCAAGAAAGGGAACCCAAGCAGAGGAGTGGGAGAGGAAGAAGCAGGTTCCCGGTGGAGAAGCCCGATGAGGGACTCCTTTCCGGAACGTTGTAAACACACCCTAATCCGAAGACAGGTGCTTGGTGACTGCGCCACTCAGGCGCTCCGGGTTGTGGGCTTCTTGATTTTTCAGCCTGCCTTCTGGGGGAGGGGCCTGCCTGCCGGTACTCAGAAAACCCTGTTTGGGTAGAGTCTCTGTGTCCCTTGCGAGGGGGGATGGGGATGGGCACCCTGTGAGCCGGTATTTCCGGGCTTTTGTTCTCTGGCGGCTTTCCCTGGCGGTTTGCTATGCCTCTTCTGAGAGAGCAGCAGCGGCTGAAATTCAGCCTCTGTCTCAGAACAGAGGGATCGCGGATCGTTCTCCACTGATGTTCTGGCCACTTTAACTCTGTTTCTGTTGGTGCTGCTCAACCCTGCAGCATCCCGGGCTGTGCGCCCCACACCCGGCGTCCCAGCCCTCACTTCCAGGGCCGGCACGTCTCTGTCCTTTGTGTTTCCAACCCCGCCCGCCGCCAGCCGCCCCGCGCGGGCTCCCGGAGCTCCCCGTCTCAGTCTGGTGTCTCACGGGTGCTGACCGCGAGTCCGCCTGCTCCCCCGTGCAGGTGGCCCTCCAGCCGCCAGCCGCCCCGCGGACGCTCCCGGAGCTCCCGGTCTCAGCCTCGATCCAGTGAGCACACCGGAGCTCCGGAGCTCCGTGAGATGCTTGGTGGTGCACGCTCCCGGCTCACGGACTCAGTCTGCCGTTTCCAGAGTGCGGGTCCGCGGTCCGCCCGCTCCCCGGTGCAGGTGGCCCGCCAGCCGCCCTGCGCGCGCGCTCCTGGAGCTCGCGTTCTAAGTCTGTTGTCTCGCGGGTGCCGTCCGCGAGTCCGCCTGCTCCCCCGTGCAGGTGGCCCGCCAACCGCCAGCCGTCCCGCGTGCGCTCCCGGAGCTCCCTTCTCAGCCTGCTGTCTCAAGCGTGCGGGTCCGCGGTCTGTCCGCTCCCCCTTGCAGGTGGCTACCGCTTCCCGGCGCCCTGACACGGCGGCTCCCTCCCCCTTCTGTTTAGCTTCCGATATCTGTGCGCGGTTTCACGGCTCCCCGCTTCGTACCTCGATACTCAGCGCTGGAGATGTTCATTTGTAGAGATCCAGATGTATCTTCCTGCGTCTCAGGCTGATTCCGTGGATATTCCTGCTGGTCTGGTACCTATCCAGCTCAACTCAGGGGACTGGCTGAAAAAGGTGTCCCCTACTCCTCCGCCATCTTAACCTCCCCTCCCAGGTATCTGAACTTGATCTCAAAGACTCTTAAGTGTGCCCATTAGCTACCTGAATCATAAAATTGATCCCAAGTCCTAATTGGAGAGGTAGCATAGTGCAGTGGCTAAGAGGACAGATTCTGGATACAGTCTGTGTATGTTTGGGTCCCAGCTATGAATGCTTTATGACACTATGTGACTTGGGGGGGAAGTTCCTTAGTATTTCTGTGCCTGTTTTCCCATCAGTATGTGGAGATTATAGAATTTACCATGTAGGAAGAGAAAATGAGTCATTATGTGCAAAGTACTTGGAACTGTATCTGGTATGTGGTAATAACAGCTATAGTGTCAGCTATTAATCATCTGGAGGATGCATGTGGCAACATGTCTTTTGAACCTGGGGTAAGAAAGTGTGGCACAATAAATCAAAGATGTGTCACCTTGACTGAGTCACTGTTTCTGAAATTATTTTGTTTCTTCCTTTACCATATGATAGAAATTAGATCTACCCTGCTTACCTCACAGGGCTTGCCATAGGATCAGAGATGATGGGTACTACTTTCTTTGAAAACTCCAAGTCCTTTATTAATACTAATCATCACCATCCAGATGATTTGATTTGTGTGCTAGCAGGGAAGTTTTCCATTCCATGCTGCTCTGAGTAAGAAATTATTAGGAAAGAAAATCTGTGCCTGAAATAAAATAATGGATTCCCCAACCTGGTCAAAAGTCATCAGGATTATTTTGTGATCTGAAACACCCACCATACCTTGATACCTAGCATGAAGTTAAGCTGATTGTAATGGAAACTATTAAATTTGGGGTCAGGACATCTGGATTCTAGTTCCCAGTTCTGCAGTTAACTTTCTGTGTCATCTTGGGTGAGTCACTTTATTTCCCTGTGGTGCTTCAGTCTGTAAAATGAGGAATGCTTGCAACACCGTGACTGCATGGCTCTTGGGACAGAGGGTTCTGATCACTTCTAGGTAGAGTATTACCCATCACTTCAGTTAAATCACCATTGAATCTCTGGCAAATAATCTTTCCAGATGGGATTTTGTCATAAATATAATATTTAATGAAGAGAATATATCCAAGAGTATATGTTGACACCACAATGACCACATGCATAAATGCATAGATCAACTTATAAATGCTCCAGAAGAAGACGGCAGTCCTCCTTTCTTCAGACCTACAAGGCATCTGGCAATGTCCTTCCATGGACTCTCTTCCATTGTCCTTGCCTTGAGACTCTCAGGTCTTTCTAAGAGGATGTTTCAGGAATTTCCTACTATAGTGTATAGGCCTATGCAATCTGCTCCCCCATACCAATCCTGACTTTCTCTCTTACTTATTCACTGTATACCAGACAAGCTGGGCTCCTGGACCAGACCAGAGCTTAATCCTACCTCAGAGCCTTTACACTTGCTGTCCTTCTGCCTGGAATTATCATCACCCAAATAACCCCATGGTTCCCTCCCCTGCTCCCTTCTTTCAGATTTCTGCTTCCCTAACCACCATATATAGCATAGCAAACCCTCCTCACTTTGCTCTGGTGCTCCCTGAATTAGGTACCAGCTAAGATGTAATAACCAAGAGATCCAAAAACGAACTGGCTCATACTAGACATATATTTATTTCTTTCTCAAGCAACAGTCAAGAATTGAACAATCTAAAGCTGGAGGTTCTGCCATCTTCTACACTTGGCTTCCGAGGATGGTTCAGTCAATGCCATTTACCACCCAGTGGGAAGGAGAAAGAAAGGTTCCAAGGTAAGTGGCTTTATCCTTCAGCACATGACCTGCAAGTTACATGAAACACTTCCCTTCATAATCCATTGGCCTGACCTTGGTCACAATATAACCAGGTGCAAAATGGAGGGGAGGAAATGTATGGCCACATTACCAGCTAAAACTTGAGATAGGGTTTCTTTTCCTAAAAGATGAAAAAGAGAACAAATTCTGTGAAACAATTAAGAGTTTCTGCCACACTCTCTCTCCACCTACTATATCTCGATAGGGCTTATTGCAATCTAATGATCTATAGATTTATATGTTTATTTTTTGTCTCCCCACACTAGAATATGAGCCCCCTGAGGTTAGAGAATTTTTTTACTGCTGTATCTTCAACCCTTAGATCGGTGCCTAACACACAATAGGCACTCAATAAAGACTTTTTTTTTTCTGGTGTTCTAAGGCACTCATTTCTCTTTCTAATTCACTTTGGATCTCACAGATCCAAATCTTCTTGGTATCTAGTATTGAGATTCTGGTCCAAATTCCTCTTAGCACTCCGAGGATTTAAAAGCAGGGTGTTGTCTTTCTAGATCCCATCTCAGGTAGCCATATTATTTTCCAGAGGACTTTGGTTTCAGAAGGAGAAGAAGTAAGAAGAAGTGTCATTTTTGGAAAATTAATTGGCTTTATTCTTGGAGCGGTTTTTTTTTTTTTAGGGAGGGGGAGGGGCAGAGGGAAAGGGAGAGAGAATCCCAAGACGGCTCGACGCCCAGCAAATAGCCCAACACGGGGCTTGATCTCACAACCCTGAGATCATGACCTGAGCTGAAATAAAGAGTCAGACGCTTAACTGATTGAGGCATCCAGGTGCCCATATTCTTGGAGCAGTTTTAAGTTTAAGAAAAATTGAACACAAAATTCCCATATACCCACTTTCCATCCCCATATAACTTCTCCCACTATGAATATCTTACGATATATGTATATTTGTTACAATGAATGTCCCAATATTGATACACCATTATTAACTAATGCCTAAGTTTACCTGAAGGTTCACTGTTTGTTTGTACAGTTCTATGGGAATAATGTCATGTAGTCAACATTAAAATATCATACAGAATAGTTTCATGGCCCTAAAAATCCTGTGTTTCATTGGTTTGTGTCTCCCTATCTTTCCCCAAGTCCTTGTCAACCACTGATTTTTTTACTGTCTTTGTACTTTTGCCTTTTCCAGAACATCACATAGTTGGGAGTCATACAGGATGTTGCCTTTTCAAATTGGCTTCTTTCACTTAGCGATACGCATTTACATTTCTTCCGTGTTTTTTCATAACCTGATGGCTCATTTCCTTTTACTGATGAATAATATTGTATTATATGGATGTACCATGGTTTGTTTATCCATTCACGTATTGAAGGACATCTTAATTCTTCCAAGTTTTGGCAATTATGAATAAAGCTGCTATAAACATCCATGTGCTGATTTTTGTGTGGACCTAAGTTTTCAATTCATTAGCTTACCTAAGGGAGTGATTGCTGGACCATATAATAAGCCTTTGTTTAGCTTTGTAAGAAATAAGTAACTGTCTCCCCAACTGGTTATCCCAAGGTACTTGGCTGGCTAAGTCGGTAGAGCATGTGACTCTTGATCTCAGGGCTGTGAGTTCAAGCCCCATATTGGGTATAGAGATCACTTAAAAATAAACAAACAAGTTAATAAATAAATAAATATCTCTAAAATGGCTGCCCCATTTTGCATTCTCACTAGCATGCATGTTGCTGTTGCTCCAGATCCTCATCAGCACTGAGTGTTGTCACTATTTTGGAATATGGCCATTCTATAGGTGTGTAGGGATATCTCACTGTTACTTTAATTTGCAATTCTTTAACAAAATATAACATTGAGCAACTTTATATGTTTATTTGCCATCTGTGTATCTTCTTTAGTGAGTTGTCTATTCAGTTCTTTTGTCCATTTTTAATTGAGCTTTTTATTGTTGAATTTTAAAAGTTCTTTGCATATTTTGGGTACAAGTCTTTATTCAGATATGTGTTTCGCAAATATTTTCTCCCATTCTGTGGTTTGTCTTTTCATCCTCTTTAGATGCATGTTTAAGTGTATCTTTTAAAGTATTCTATCATGGATCAAAGAGTGGTATATGAAAAACTGCGAAGTGTCCCTTCTTCTGCCTTCTCTTACTAATATTGAAAACTTACCATTTTATATATGTTCTGGAAGCAACTCTATTAATTCCAGGACTTCCGGAAGCAACTCTATTAATTCCTTGACTTCACATAACGCAACATTTAAATCATGAATATGTACACTACTTCTTTTGGCACAGGGTTAATTTTACAAAGTTACACAGCAGAGTGAACCTTCCAAGATTAGAACCCAAGTTTTCTGACTCCTGACCTGATCTTCTTTCCAATCCATCACACTGAATCCTATCATCAAGATTTTATATTTGACTTTTTGATTTTTACTCCTCATATAAATATTTGTTTTCAGAAGAAAGCTTAAGTTTCCAGCCTTGTTTATCAGCAACAAGAAAATTTTACATAACCTGTGTAAATATTATTTTGGTTACAAGTGACAGAACCCAATTAAAATGGGCTTAGTCACAAAAGGGGGAATTAATGAAGTAAGGTAACTAAAAAGTCCAAGGACTGGATGGGTCCAGTGGCTCAAAGTAGTTAATCTCAATCTCTCAATCTCTCTCTCACTCTCCCCGCCCCCTATTTTTCTCTCAGCTCTATTTTCCTTTGCATAAACTTCATTTTCAGGCCAACTTCTTATAGTGACAGCAATGGCCACTAATAGCTTCAGGCTCCTATTATCTTGGCACACCAAAACAAAACAAAACAAAACAAAACAAAACAAAACATCTCTTTCCCTATAGCTCTACCCAAAGTTCCAGATAGGGCTCTTAGCAATTAGTTAGCCAAAGAAATACAGCCTCAGACACAGGCCCTCCCTGGTACCTAACCTGAACCTCAGACACCAAGAGTGAGGTATATGCCAACATTCTAGGTGCTTTAACATCCATTAAATCAGTGATTGCTGAATTTAAGCCTGCATCAGAATTATCTGGCAGGGTTGTGAAAACACTGATTACCAGGGGCCCCACCTCCAGAGTTTCCGATTCAGTAGGTTTGCAGTGGGACCTGAGAACTTGCATTTCTAACAAGTTCCCATAGGTTGATGATGCTGCTGGTAGGGAGACCACACTTTGAAAACCAACTTCCTAGGTTACTGATTCTTCATAACAACTCCAATGAGGGGCACTTGAATTGCCTCAGTAAACTGAGGCCCACACAGTAGTGGCACAGCAAAAGAGCCTGGGAGACCTGGCAGTGGAATCCAAGCTCACCCCACCTCTCAGAAGCAACTATGATGTAAAACAATGAAGAAAAAAACCAATTTGATGCAAAGGCGTAACCCAAGGGGAGGGTGGGAAAATGGAAAAGGAGAAACATATCCAAATTATGAGATCCCTCATCTTTCCTAAAGAAGACGTCATCGATCTAGTTAAGGATAGAAATAAAGAGTAGAAATCATGAAAATAAGTATTAAAAATATGTAGATGCTTAAATTGTTCAAAATGCAGGTTAATTTAGGTTATCCTCTCATATATTTTTTATTTATTTATTTGAGAGAGAGAGAACAAGTCAGAGGGAGGGGCAGAGGCAGAGGGAGAAGCAGACTCCCCGCTGAGCAGGGAGCTCAACATGGGCTCCATCCCAGGACCCCAGGATCTCAACCTGAGTCGAAGGTAGACACTTAACCAACTGAGCCACTCAGGCACCCATCCTCTCATACCCTTTAAAAGAAAATAAGGAATTTAATGTTCATGACAGAAATGCAAATAGTGAGTTGAAATGAGGAAGGAAAATAAGCTGAATGCAGAAGGCAATGGTGTGTACATGTGAGTGCACGCTGGCAGGTATGTGCACATGCGTGTGTGTGTGTGTGTGTGTGTGTGTTTCAGAGGCTGGGCAAGGGTATTACAAACATTTTAACACCTACTGAGAACCACACCAACTCCCCCGTAAATAGTTGAGCTGGTCACTGTATTCAATAAGAAAAGCAGCAGCAGCAACCTATTTGCAAGAGGTATGTTTAAAACTGAAGATAATAGCCTTCAACTTGGAATAGTCGAATGCAGAGGCTGCAAACGGAAAAACCTACAGAGCCAGGCGGATACCTTAAACCAGTGTATGGGCCAGGGAAGGACAGCAGGTGGTGGTGGGAACAGTAGTGGCAAGGGTGCTGCCACTATTCAATTCCAGCTGACTGTTGCTTTTCCTTCCGCCCCCCTTTTTTTTTAGAGGGAGAGAGAGCACACCAAAGCGCGTTGTTGCGCACAGTATGGCAGGAGAAGGGGGTAGGCTGGGGCAGAGGGAGAGAGGGAATCTTAAGTAGGCTCCATGCTCCAAGAGCAGGGAGCCCAATGAGCCCAATGCAGGGCTCCATCTCATCACCCGGAGACCATGACCTGAGGTGAAATCAAGAGTAGGACACACTTAACCAACTGAGCCACCCAAGCACCTTGACTGTTGCTTTTCCGAATGTGGGTGAGTTCTGTGGATTTTTTTTCTCTTTAAGAGAAGCTGGAAATCTGGATTTTCACCTGAAATCCCTAGATTTTTTACAAATTAAAATACTTTAAGAATATTGTAAACAGGGGCACCCCAGTGGCTCAGTAGGTTAAGTGCCTGCCTTTGGCTCAGTTCATGAGCCCTGCATTGGGCTCCCTGCTCAGCGGGGAGCCTGCTTCTCCCTCTCCCTCTGTCCACCCACCTCCCACCTTCTGCTTGTGCTTTCTCTCTCTCTGAAATAAATAAATAAAATCTTTTTTTAAAAAAGAGAGTATTGTAAATAAAACATACTAATAGGCTAGGCTTGTGAAACCCATCAATCTGTAATTTCTGGTCTGATGTCTCTGATGCCTGCATTTTAAGCAAGGGAAAGGTGAATAGAAGCTCAGCAGTCCCATGCTAAAATGTGGTCACATAATTGAGAAAGATAACTATAAAAATAATAATAACTAACATTTAAATAGCTCTGTTAGTTTATAGGAGACTTTGACCTGCTTTACAACAAAGGATCTCCTTACCAACCAGGAAGTAAAAATGCAGATTGGGTTACTATGCTTTTTTTTAAAGATAAAGAAACTGAGGCTCAGTGGTTAAGTCACCAGTCCAGTTATCAGCTAAACATGGAAAATCGCAACTGTTCTTCTTGATCTAACCTCCGTGTTCTTGATGCCTCCTGATTTCCACACAACTGTGAACAGTACATAGTTCTCTCAAGAACAGAATGACTTCTGATCAGCTTGCCCTGCTACTTACAAGTCACTAAGAGATCCTCCTTGGTCCATTCTTTCTTCTCTTTCACTTCACTTCACTCGCCTCTGTTCATTTGAGATCCCACTTCCTTAGTCCTTTGTTGGGTAGAGATGATCTCTGGTTTGACATATTGCACCTTCTGAGTCCCTTTCTAGACAAAACCATGCCACCAGGCAGACCCGCTTCCTTCCAGACCATCACATATAATACCTTAGCTAATCTTTCAGTAGCCTTGTATGACTGCTGTCCCCACTTTATAGATCAGGAAACCGAGGCTCTCCCCACCTCTCAGTTTCACCCTGTCCCTTATGTTTTCCTTCCATTAGCCCAAGGATGATAGGAATGATGCCAATGCCCAGTGCTAACTTGACAGAGTGTGGCTTAGGGTGAGGAGTTAAAAATAACCAAATGTATACGCAATCATTTTGAACCTTTTCATATACTGTTCCCTTCCTTTTATATTTTTCCCTTTACCTAGATAACGTCATTCATGTCTGTATTCCTCCTTTGCCTGACTAACTTCTATTCATCTGCTGGGTCTCAGCTTAGATGTCACCTCTACCCAGAAGCCTTCTCTGGACTTCACTTCCATAATCTCATGTAATCATATAGTCCTGTGGCTTGAAATTGCAGTGTGCTAGGTAATAAGGAAACAAAGATTAAAAGGTAAAACTTCCAAGAGTTCCCGATCAAGCTTAAGAAGGAAGGAACTTTAAGTTTCCTGACTAGAATAAATGGATCAGGCAGAACACAGTGGGGAAAAACAGAGGATGGCATGGGGTATTCAAGGCCTTGGCACAGAGGAAAAAAGCTGAGGACAATGAGATATTCATAAGTAAACAGAGGTGCTTTTCCATGGCTGCTTCAGATATTCCATAGAACCTCAGAAACTTAGCTTTGGGAGAGACCTTAAAAATCACGTGTATAACCCACATCCAAAGCAGGAGTTATATTATGCTTGAGTTTTTCAGGGTTAAATAAAGTATTATATGTTTTATTAATTCAACAGATATTCATTAAACAATTCTTAGGTTTAAGAGATATGCTGGTGGTGCAGAGCTGAAAAAGTACATGGTTTCTGCCCTGAGAGAACTTATTACGTAGCTAGAATGTTTACTTATTTATTCATTCAGCAAATATTTATTCCATTTGTTACGTATCAACACAGTAACTTAAAAGATTGGTATTACTATCATCACCATTTAATAAACCAGAAAGCTAAGTCTCAGATAAGTTAAGTAATTAATCAAAGGTTGCACAGTTATGGTATCTGACACTGTCCTAAGTGCCACTCATCCATTAGCTTATTTATTCTGCATAACAGCCCCCTGTGACATAGGTGCTTTTGTTAGCTCCATTTTACATTTAAGGAAATCATGCTCAGAGAGGGTAAGTAACTTCCCCAAGGTCACACCACTAATAAATGGCACAGCTAGGACATAAACCCAGGCAATCTGTTTCCAGCATCCATGCTCTTAACCATCATGTTATACAAATAGGTCATTCAACCAGAGTTGTCAATACAGGCATACCTCAGAGATATTGCAGGTTCAGTTCCAGACCATCACAACAACACAAATATATTGCAATAAAGTGATTCAATGAATGAAAAATGAAAAAAATAAATCTTGCCATTTGCAATGACATGAATGGAACTAGAGAGAACTAGAGAGTATGATGTTAAGTGAAAAAAGTCAGAGAAAGACAAATACCATGTGATTTCACTCATATGTGGAATTTAAGAAACAACACAAATGAGCAAAGGGGAAGAAAAATAGAGGCCAACCAAGAAACAGACTCCTAACTACAGAGAACAAACTGATGGTTACCAGAGGGGAGGTGGGTGGTGGGATGGGTGAAAAGATGATGGGGATTATGGGTATGAAAGTGTTGAATCACTATATTATGCACCTGAAACTAATATTAGACTGTATGTTAACAACTGGAATTTAAATAAAAACCTTAGAAAATACTTTACTGATAAAAAATGCTAACCATCATCTAAGCTTTCATCAAGTCATAATCTCTAATGACAGATAACTATAACAAATATAATAGTAACGAAATTTTGAAAAATTGCAAGAATTACCAAAATGTGACACAGAGGCAGGAAATGAGCAAATGCTGTTGAGAAAATGGCACCGATAGACTTGCTCGATGCAGAGTTGCCACAAACCTTCAATTTGTAAAAAATAGTATCTGTGAAGCACAATAAAGTGAGGTATGTGTGTATATGACAATCATATAATGAATGGGTAATCATGCAACACATAACTTGCAAGGGTCAGTTCTTTCAGTGCCCTTGATTTTGATTTTTCTCTCCATTCCTTATTGTCCCATTAACTCCATTACTAAGGAAAAAAAAAAAAACAGAGAAAGAAAAGGACACAATTATCCGGGGATGATTTCAGCAACAGGTTGGGAATATTGCTCGGAGTGGCGGCCCTTACCTTCAGATGACTGCAGACTTCTAATTTCCTGAAATCATCTACACATGTTAGTGTGAAGGACCTTATTTGCTCTTTTCTGAGGAGAGGTCTACAGCTTTCACAGACTTCCTTATGAGATCTGTGATGCATTAAGGTGAAGAACCGCCTAAAGAAAAAAATCCAATTAGCTTACTGGAAGCCAGCCAAATATTGGGCACTTCTATATTTTATTATTAAAAAAATCCATAAATGCTATGGAGCCATTAAAAATATTTACAACAATCCCATGATGACATAGAAAATACCGATGTCATAATGTCAATAATAATAAGAAAGTGTTATACCTACTTCACTTCTTTACCCAATTTCCTCCACAATCCATGCATATTTTGCTTCCTTTCTTCAACACTGTACTGTACTTGTCAAGGTCACCAGTGACCTTCACCTTGTCAGATCCAGCAGCTACTTTCCTAGCCTTGGCTTTCAGCATAGTAGACCACTGGTTCTTCTTCCATGACAAGAGTAGTCTGTATCTACCTCACTGGCTCTCTATCCCATTCCCTTTCCAGTCCACTGCTAAATGTTGGAGCACGCCAAAGTCCAACTGGGTCCTCTTCTTTTTTTTTTTTTTTTAATTTTATTTATTTATTTGACAGAGATAGAGACAGCCAGCGAGAGAGGGAACACGAGCAGGGGGAGTGGGAGAGGAAGAAGCAGGCTCATAGCCGAGGAGCCTGATGTGGGGCTCGATCCCATAACGCCGGGAATCACGCCCTGAGCCGAAGGCAGACGCTTAACTGCTGTGCCACCCAGGCGCCCCTAACTGGGTCCTCTTCTCATCTTCATCCTCCTTTTCATCACTCTCTCCCCAAATGATCTCAACCAGTTCCATGGCTTTAAATGCCCCACGTGGTTCAGCAGTGAAGAGTGTTTAAGGCATATAAGTCACACCTCCAGCCCTGACCTCTACAATGGGTTCTGGGCAGGAATATATTCAATTATTTACTTAACATCTCTCCTTGTGTAAGATGTAAGCATCTCACTAAATACTTCGAAACAGAATTATATTATTATTGTTCGTCTTGTTCAGCTCACAGAACAGGGAATGGCCCATAGCAGTTTCTCAAAAAATACTTGTTGAGTAAGTGAAAAAAATACACATACAGCTGTTTGTACAATTATGTTTCACAACATAAGAGTGGTAGGGAAAACACCGAATTATTAACTGCACATGAAATTATAGGATTTTTTCCCCTAAAACTCCTTTTCTATTTTTCGATTTTATTTAGACGGATAGTGGTTAAGAGTATCAGACTTTGACGCTCGGAGACTTCTGCTAGACTACCGCTTACCAGGTGCACATCCCTGCTTTCTTCGTACGCCAAAGGGGTTTAAAAATATACTCCTTAATTATGTTCATGTAGCGTTCACAAGGATCTTTACTATGAAATTACTGATGTAGAGAGCTTTGTATGGTGCGGGGTGCATAGCTGAAGGGTAATGACTGTTAGCTGACAATGCCGACTGGCATGTTTTCTTTTATAATAAAAATGCACATTTTTCTTAGAAATCTTACTTGAAAGGAGAAAAAGAACTCCACACACGCACCCACATCACTTCTCCGCGGCCCCACCGGGTTCACAGGAGGCTGCGCCTGCTCTGTCGCTTCTTCCGCCCACGTGATCTTCCAGGCTCCTCCCCGTCTTCAACATGGCGGCGCCCAGGGGCAGAAGCTGCACGTGATGAAGTCTGAGCACCTGGGAATCGGAGACTGCAAGTTTGTGAGCCGGTTTCCCTCCGTTCCGTCCTTTGCATCCTTTCGACCCCCCACCTAGGTCCTCGCGGGCCCCTGCCTCTCTGCAGCCATGAAGCCAAAGCCCGTTTCCCACAAGACCGAGAACACGTACCGGGTGAGCAAAGGAACTTGGGCCCAAAACAGCGGTGTGGGTCCCTGCTGCCTCAGCCTTGCTGCTGGGTCTGAGCGGGACTCCCGGGGCTGCAGTGTTGTGGGCCGAGTGTGAGTTCCTTATCTGGCAAAGGAGGGGGATTTCTGGGTGTAGTAAACATGGGGTGGGGAAAGACGTCTGGATAGCCGACTTCGCCAGTGGCTTGTGGGGTCTGGCCTGCCTGGGAATTCCTTAGGCCAGAGTGAAATTCATGCTCATAGACTAACTGCTTGGAGAGGTTCTCCACTGCTCTTTTATCCTTAAAGACCAAATTGGGGGGCGAGGCGGCAGGAGGAAGTGAGTGATTTCCAGCTAATGGCTGTGACATCACTTTCTGTTTGTTGCCTGAGAACTCCTTTGTTACTGTACAACCGTTTGTCTGTATGTGTTTAAAAACACTATTGTTGCAATGACTTACCCAGACCTCTATGCTTGTAGCGGGTCAGGAAACCTAATATATCTGTCGAGGCCACGTCGCCAACTTTTAGCTGGCTCTACCACAATCTAGCATGGAAATTTTATTTGAAATGACATAACTGAACTTTTGCAAATACGTTAATGGAAGTATTTAATTATTTTCATAAAGTAGGGCATTTAAGACTATGTCTACTTCTAGTTTCAAAACAATTGTATATTTTATGATTGATTGAAAATACAAGTCTGAAATTACAAGCAAAGCATACCGTTATTTATAATGATAGTACACGAGGAGGCTTATTGAAACTTTAAAGTTGCTGTTTTCATAAGGAAATTGTCAACGTGTGATTATTATACAGCACTCAAAACAGATATTAAAGATGTAATAAGTATTAAATGATGATTGTATATTAAATATCCCCCCCCAACAGTTTCTTACATTTGCTGAACGATTGGGGAATGTGAATATTGATATTATTCACCGGATTGATAGAACTGCAAGCTATGATGAGGTAAGAGAACTTTATATTAGCCAATCTTCAAGTGTTCATAGTTTGGTTTTTTAGTCTTTTCTCTTAGTAGAAGTGAATTGTTTTTCAGGCCATTCCTTGATGAACATGAAATGCGTTAGACCTGTGTGGTCTTAAACAGTAGCTACGCATGGCAAATTAAAGCAAATTAAAAATTCAAGGGTTCAGTAGCCAGATGCGGTTAGTTGCTACAGTATTGGACAAATGCAGATATGGAACATTTCCATCATTGTAGAAAGTTCTGTTGGGTGTTGCTTTGTTAGACAGTTAACTTGACACTTAGATGGCTTCTGTGATTCGAGCCTCTCTCTTTCCCATGTGCATTCTGAGCTCTGCTGCAGATTCATATTCCTGAAGCTGCAATTTTAAAGAGATTTTGAGCACATCATTTTCCTGGGGCTTAGTTTCCTCCTTTATAAAACGAAAGGGGCTAAACCACATAATTTTTTCCAGTTCTAACCATGCTCTGACTCAATCACATCTCTACTTAAAAATCTTTTTTGCTACATGAAGTTATTATTTCTCTGTTAGCCTTTTAAGGTCCTGTATATCATGCCTTTAACTTAGGGATTCAACTTCAGTTCTTAAAGTTCTTCTCTTGGCTCTAGTCAGACTCTGCTCACTGTCTCTTTGGAAGTCTTATCTCCAGCATGTGAATTTAGTGTGTTAACTGATGTGATCTGGGTAAGCACATAAGGCTTTGGCAACTCATACTGAAGGAGCCTAACCTAAATTCCTTGTGGATATAGGATGGTGTGTTGAAAAGGTAATGTAGACAAGATGATAGCTGAATTGAGCCTTGTTATTTATATAGGTTTTAGCATGGCAAAGAAGACACGAAATGCTGGTTCAGGCTGAGAGAGAAGCCTGTATAAACAGAGGCTAGAAAATGCATGTTACATTCAAGAAACTACAAAACATTTCAGTGTGGTTATAATTGTATGTGTGATGTTTGTGTGTGCTGATGATAATTGGGGTAGGGGAGGGACATAGCTGATGAGAGATAAAGCTGAAGAAATAGTCAAGGAGCATAAACGACTTCATATGTCAAGCTAAATTTGCATTTTATCCTGAAGCTATGAGATGTTATTCTAGGATTGTAAGGCAGTGAGTGACACGTTCACGTCTAAGTTTTAGATCTTTCTGGCTTTACTATGGAAGAAAGAGCAGGATTGGAGTCAGGACAACCAGGTGTGAGGATATGCTAGTCATCTAAGTAAGAAATTACTGTAGTAGCAGCAGTCAAAAGGGAGAGAAGGGAAGGATTCCAGAGATATTAAAAGAGTAGAATGGATAGGACTTGCAACCTGCTGGTTATGAAGGGAGGAAAAGGGTTAAGGTTTTTGGTTCTAACAACTGGGTGGTTGAGAATGTAACTTATCAAGATAGATTTATAGGAAGAGAAGCACAGGGTTGGTTCCATTTGGGGCTTGTTGAATTTGACATACCTACGGCCATCTAAATGATGGTGTCCCAAAGATATTTGGATATATGGATCTGGAGGAGTAGAGGTGACTTTGGGGGTGGAATTACAGATTTAGCATTCAGTATATGGTTTATAGTTTAAGCCACAGGAGAGATAGATGGGTAAGAGGTAGAATGTCCAGTTAGTAGAGAAGAGAGCCTAGTACAGGATCTTGGGCTGGATGGTCCACAGTGGTCTCAATCACATTTGACTGGGGCTTGTTAGTCTTGGTTGCCCTCGTGGTCTCTTATTCTCCAATAAGCTAGACTAGGCTTCTTTTCATGATGGCAGGTTCTTTTCAAGAGAGGGAAAGCAGAAGCTACAAAGCTTCTTAAAGTCTAACTTTGGACAGTTGCGAGATCATTTCCATCGCACATTATGGTCAAAGGAAGTCAGAAAGCGAGGCCAGATTCAAGGAGTGAGGAAGTAGACTCCATCCCTTTGTGGTAGGGGCTGTGAATCACAATGCAAAGGGAAAGTGACATTTTTTGAGATTGTAAAAGATTTGGCGTGCCGTTTGTGTGTGTACTACTTTGTACTCTCTCTCTCCATACATACACACACGTAGGGTAATGATTTATTGATTTTACTTTTCAAAGTACGAAGTAATATATGCTATGATAATGAGCTAAATAACATGACAACATATTGATGAATTTAGAAAAACCTGTTATCTCACCCCTCCCATTCCTTATTGTCAAAGAAACATAATATTGACAATTTGGTATATATGTATTCTCCTGTACTTTTCTCTCATATAATATGTGCAAATGTGTGTATTTATAAAGGTCTTTTTTTAAAAATTGGTTCCTCCCATATACTTCACTATGTTACTTGCTTTTATCACTGTGGGGGTTTATCATCAACATCCTTCTAATTCAACATAGACGTAACTGTTTTTAATAGCTGTATATTATACCTTAGTATGTATGGGCCATAGGTTACATTAAGCACTTTGCTGTTGTTGAATATTTAGGCTGCTTGATGTTTTCCCCTCACTACAATAGAGCTGAATAAACATCTTTATACTGGTATGTTTGTAATTTTTATAAGAAATATCTCCAAAATGGGAATTGATGGGTCAGAGGACATACCTGGTTGTTTTTTTTTTTTTTCATTTTAATAATTGCCAGAGTACTTCCCCACAAGGTTATAATTCATATTTCTAAAAGCAGAATGAAAGAACTGTTGAAGAGTCAGCACATTTTTTTCCTGGACCTAAAATTGCAGAAAACAAAAAAAATTTTTCTCTTTAGTGTGACTATTACATACGTTTTAGGGAATTATTTGCTGTAACAAATCAATAAAATATTGTTTTTATAAATCATATGCTTATATTGAACAGCTGATTGCTTTTTAAGTGTATTAGTTAAAAGAAATGTTTTAAATTCTTGACTATTATCATTGTCTCAAAGTATTAATATATCATTATTCTTATTTACTTTGATCATAGTTTTTGAGTTGCCTAATTAATGGACTGCTTTAATCTTGGCAGGAAGTCGAAACCTACTTTTTTGAGGGTCTGCTGAAATGGAGAGAATTGAACCTCACAGAACACTTTGGTATACTCCATTTTGTTTCTATTTTATTCTCCCATCCTTTGCACTTTATGTGTTCAAAATAACTAAATAGTGGTATGGTAGAAAAGCAGAACCTATTCTCTCTCTTTCTCTTATTTTTTTATCCAGGCAAATTTTACAAAGAAGTTATTGACAAATGCCAATCTTTCAATCAGTTGGTCTACCATCAAAATGAGATAGTTCAAAGTTTGAAGACTCACCTGCAAATCAAGAACAGTTTTGCCTATCAGCCCCTTTTGGAGTAAGTAGTATGTTGAGAGAAAGCTCAGTGACACTTACGTGAATTTTAAGAAAGGTGTGTTTTAAAGGGTGCTGGGGTGGCTCAGTCGGTTAAGCGACTGCCTTTGATGCAGGTCATGATCCCGGGGTCCTGGGATTGAGCCCTGCATCGGGCTCCCTGCTCACCAGGGAGTCTGCTTCTCCCTCTACCTCTGTTCTTCCTCCTGCCCTGCTCGTGATTTCTCTCTCTCCTCTTTCAAATAAATAAATAAAATATTAAAAAAAAAAACTAAAAAGGTTGTGTTTTATAGCTACATTGCCTTAGATCTGGTGTTTGAATTTAAAAACAAGAATTTGTTCTGTTAGATCAGAACATTAGTGCTTTGCCAAAAAGCAGAGTCTTAGAAGTATCTTTTTTTTTTTGCTTTTGTTTTATACATTTAAGAAAACCCCGTTTTTCTTTCACACTACAGGAATGACTCAGCATAACTTGTGATGAAGTGCACTTTCTTGCTCCAGTCTGATTTCTTTGCTAAACTCTTGAAATGTGAAAAATGTTATATGTCTCTTAAGACTTGGTTTGAAAGCTTTAATTAATCCTGTGATCACAGGCATTCTGCTGTCATTTATGAAATAGATTTGCCGTCTTTGTTTTTTGATATACGTGTCTCAGTCACTTCTACTTATTTTTAATCCAGTTTGGTTGTACAGTTGGCACGAGATCTGCAGACAGACTTCTATCCACATTTTCAGGATTTTTTCCTGACTATCACCTCAATCCTGGAGACTCAGGACACAGAATTACTAGAATGGGCTTTCACTTCACTGTCCTACCTGTATAAGTACCTGTGGAGACTAATGGTGAAGGACATGTCCAACATATACAGGTGACCCTTTTCTCTCTCTAGTACGGGTTTGGTTTAGGGGTTTTGCAGCAACATGGACGGGACTGGAGGAGATGGTGCTAAGTGAAATAAGTCAAGCAGAGAAAGACAATTATCGTATGGTTTTGTCGCTTTTAAATTTTTTTTTATTTTATTTACAATTCAGTGCTGTTTAGTAATGGAATTTTCCCCTTGGTTTACTGATTATTTCTGCATACTTCAGTTGCCACAGAAATATGAAGATTAACACCCTCCTCCCAAATATGGGTATGAGATAAAACTGTCGATTTTGTTTTTGTACCACCCCCTTCACCCTACCCTTCATTGAATCACCGTTCCCTCTACCCTACTTTGAACAAAGAATGAGAAAGAAATATTCTTCTGGCCTTTCTTAGTTTTCTATGAAGCTTTTGGTAAAATGTATTAGAAACCAAGATTACTTCATTCAAAACCAGCAAGATCTTAGGGCAATGTACAGTAGTCGCCCCTTATGTGTGGGTTTTATGTTCCAAGACCCCCAATAGATACCTGAAAGCATAGATAGTACTGAACTCTATATGTGCTGTGTTTTTTCCTACACATACATACCTATGATGCAGTATCATTCATAAATGCACAGTAAGAGATTAATAGCAAAAGCTAGAACAATTATAACAACATACTGTAATAAACATTGTGTGAATATGATCTCCACAAATTACTTATTGTACTGTACTCACCCTTCTTTTTATGATGAGAGATGATAAAATGCCCACATGATGAGATGAAGTGAGGGGAATGATGGTGTACGTGTTGTCGCGTAATGCTGTGCTCCTGTCAACCTTCTGACCACTGAAATCAGAGTCAACACATTCCCACTCAAAGTAATGCTTCATCCATTCATGTGTTCAGTAAATATATACTGTCTGCTCGGCCCTGTTTGGTTGCCCATTTTCCGCAGTGATTCCATTTCTCTTCTCATCAACTGAGGCGTTTTTGACCCAGTTGTCTTCAAGGACTCCAAATCCTCTTGATTCTGTTATTCATGTACTCAATTCAGTGAGTGTTTGTTGAGCACTGCTTATGTGTATGGCACTTGAGATACCAATACAGATAAAACAGATAAAAATCCCTCTCCGTGCAAAGTTTACAGTTTAGTGGGAGACATCTTAGGGGCATGCCTGGCCTGTGCAAGGAACAGCAAGGAGTCCAGGGTCATGGGGCAGCGTGTATAAGCAGAGAGTGATTAGACAGTGCCACATCGTACTAGTAGGGTTCAGATCATGTAAGGTCCCTGTGGGCACTGTAAGGTCTTTGCTTCCATTGCAGGAATCTCTTGAAATGCCTCTTGGGTCCATTTTTCAGCGTTTCCCTCTACCATAAGCCTTTCATGCCCTTGTTCTCCCACGCTCACCTGACTTGAGCAGCTTTCTAGTTGGACTGCTAGCCTCTTCGTTTATTTCATCCTCTGTACTGCTACCAAATTAATCTCTCCGAAATATTCATTTCTCCTTTAGCCAATATTATTTGTACCTGCTGTGGGCAAGGAAGTTCTAGGTACTGAGGATATGGCAAAAATAGGAGACCATGCTTCAACCACGTGACCAGTATAAACAATGTGATTATACAAGTAATTATTTAGTTGTAGCTACATGTCTCTGTGACCTTGAGCAGATTGCTTGGCCTTTCTGTCTCAGGCTTATTATGTGTGGAACCGGGATAACAGTACCTATACTCCATGGGGTTGTATTAGTTAGAGGAAGTAACACAGAGTGAGTGCTTACATAGATGTAAGCTCAAGTCTAGATGCCTCTGTTTGGTGTTTGAAGCTACCTGTTTACATGGGCAGCTTTATCTGCAGCAGCCCTACCCAACCCCATCACCCTTTTTCTTTCAGACAGACTAGCCTCCTTGTCCTTTGACTGTGATCATTTCTGCCCACCCTGTCTTTCCTCTTACTTTTATCTCTAGTCATATGCACGCCAGTACCCACCTGAATTCTTCTCATCATTCAGGAATCACTACACATTTCAGCTCTTCATGGAGTCTTTTCTGTAAGACCTGCTCCACCAATCCTAGGATTTTTGTTACGTCCTGTCTTGGTAACTGAACGAGATTTTAAACTATTTGCTTTATACTTACAACGTATTCCTCGCATACTTAGCACAATGTTGGACATATAGTTGACGTGGAGTGTATGTTTATTGAAATGTGATTAAACATGTCTTATTTTCTCATTTATAGCATGTATAGTACACTCCTGGCTCATAAAAAACTACATATAAGAAATTTTGCTGCTGAAAGTTTTACTTTTTTGATGAGAAAGGTTAGTCTGATATCTTACATGTTTATTGTTCATTAATCCTCAAGAATCTGATGAACAGAAACAGATATCTTTTATAATGTGGTTGTATGGACTAATATATGTATATACACACACACACAGACACATATACATTATAAGAAGAAACCTTTTACTATTTTGAGTTTATCTCATCTTTAAGTTGTCTTTGCTCACTAATGAGAAATAATTTGAGTCACTCTTTTATTGTTATTTAGGTTTTTGGTAGCTTCAGTGTATGTATATCAGAAGTATCCTCTAATTCAAGTCAGTAAATATATGACTGGTGAGAGTAATAGAAACTTTTATAATAATTTCACAGAAGAAACTGGAATCATAATGTTGCCTGTGTTTCCATAGTAAATTTTAGAGGATTCTTGTAATGAAACAGAAACACTGGTATTAATTTCTTTTCTACTCATAAGTATATACTTTACTTTTAAAGATAGAATGTTGTCTTATGTAGTTTTTCTTGGCGCAGACCTTTATATTATTTCACTGAATCAGTGTTGTCTATGAAATTAGAAGTGGTATACTATTATAATAGTTTGAAATCACTAGAAATATCTCTTCCTTTTAGAATTTTATCCTAATTACATTTTACTATGAACCTGTGGAACAGTAAATAATATGTTTTCTTTTGGATTTGTTGTGTTGTAAATACAATTTTCCATTTGCATTTTGTGTTTTAGGTCTCTGATAAAAATGCACTTTTCAATTTAATGTTTCTTGATCTTGATGAACATCCGGAAAAGGTAGAAGGAGTTGGCCAGTTGCTCTTTGAAATGTGCAAAGGAGTTAGAAACATGTTCCATTCCTGTACAGGGAAGGTAAATGACTGGGAGGATATTTTGAGTCTGTGTGAAAGAGAGTAAAAGGAAAATAGATAAGATTTATATAAATGGTATGGAGAGAGGATAGTCTGGAATAAATAAAAAGCACTAAGTGGGGGAGCATTAGGGCTTTAATAGCACTGCTTATTAGCTAGGATCTAGGTGATTAGGTATATTTACTTATAAAATCATCCCTGTTTTCTTTATCTGGGATTCTAGAAGGTAACATAAATTGATTAATGAGCAAGGAGTGAGCACTTGGATGGTAAAATTCTCCATCCTGGTTTGGAAATTCCTTTTGGGACATGTAGTTAACTTAACCATCAAAGCTGCCATATCTTTGATTATTCCAGATCAGATTTTAATATAGCTTAGAGTGGAGAATAATCAAGTGGGAAATGACAGTGTAATACTTAAAAATAAGAGTGTACATGTCCATTTTAATGATTATTGGATTCCCACAGGCAGTGAAGCTAATTTTACAAAAACTAGGACCAGTTACTGAAACAGAAACTCAACTACCGTGGATTTTAGTTGGAGAAACACTCAAAAACATGGTCAAATCCACTGCGTTGTACATCTACAAGGAACATTTTGGTACATTTTTTGAATGTTTGCAAGTGAGTTCTAATTTTTAAGGATTTGTATGTAATAAGGGTTGATTGTTCTTGTTCTTAGTTTAGCAGACCACTCCTGGGGAGTATATTTTGTAATTGTCTTTATATTTTTACACACATAATTAGGCTTTTTTTCCCCCTCTCTATTCCCTGTATTTTTTTGATATTTTGAAATGCAGTAGAGCATTATGATTAAGAGCACAGCCTTTGGAGCCAGAATGCCTCTTTTCAAATCTTGGCTTTGTCACTGATTTGGGAAAGTTACTTAAATCTCTGTTTCCCGGTTTTTTCATCTGGTGGTACTATGGGACAATAATATTCTCTACCTCATGGTTGCTATGAGGATTGTGCATAAATACTTACAAAGCACTTTCTAACCGCGCACTCAAAAATGTTAGCTATTTTTGTCCTTTGTGATTCCTGGTAAATGTGTCTTTCTTTCAAAATAAAAGCATGAAAATTTGAACTGCTTCACTCAATACTTTCATTATTGGATTAACAAATGAGTTTGATATTTTTATAGTTATTCTTTCTGTTAAATTCCCCATTGGCAGGAATCACTCCTAGCTCTACATACGAAAGTAACCACAACTAACTGTGGGGAAAGTTCTGAACAGATAAGAAGGTTGTTAGAAATATATCTGATACTTGTGAAACATGGGAACGGATCAAAGATAACCAAACCTGTCGATGTTTGTAAGGTGAGCTCCCAACTTCATTTGCTCAGAGTCTGTTCATTAAAAGCTATTGCTAAGTGTGTATTGTTTTTTCTTTTATTTTACAGGTATTATCTCAAACATTACAAATAGCCAATCTTTCTACACCTTGCCGGGAGACCCTCTTGGCTGTAATTTCTGCTTTGATCCTGGGTGAAAATGTTTCCTTGCCAGAGACCCTTATCAAAGAAACCATACAAAAAGTAATTTACTTCAACAGATATTAATTGAGTAGTTAATAAGATATTTAGCATTGAATAAGCCTCCTGGGGAATACAAATGAAGTGTGTGGCAAAGGCTCTGCCTTCAGGGAATTTATAATCTTGTCAAGGAGATGTGAATTGCATTCTGTAATAGAGGCAAAATAAAGTGTGATAAAGTAAATGGTGCATATTCAGCAAACGTGTATAGCTTCCCATGTGCTGGGTATGGACTAGGTATTCCCGGGTGGACATTATGGTACCTGTGGTTTTTGATTGTTAGGGAAGTGGAGCCCTGGGAGTGAGTTATTATAATCTGTTGAATTAATCTATTGATGTCATATTGAAACATAATTATTAATTCTGCCTGGGGTTGAGGGACAGAGAATGCTTTTCAAAGGACGTACAATTGGGGTAGTCCTTGAATGTTAAATATCATCTGCCAGTCAGTGAAGGGATTAAAAATGCCTGGAGAGGGAACGGCACAAGATGCATCAAAAAGTCCAGAAATGAAAAAAAAAAGTCCGAAAATATTTGCCTGCTGGGTACATGGACACATTTGCAAAGTTCGGTTGGGTTTTATCCTACAAGTAGTGAAAAGCCCTGGAGAATTTTTAAGTAGGGTAATGATTTGATAAGATTTACATTTTAATGAGTTTAGAAGATGGTTTGTAGGGAAGTGGGATTGAAAATAGAAAGACCAGCTAGGTTCCTCCTAGACTGTGCAGTGCAGCAGTATATAGTATGGAAAAATGTATAAAATAGTGCTGCTTGCCCTTTTTGGAATTCTCTCTTTGGGAAAGAACTGAGCAGCTCTTAGGCAGAGCCCTGCATAATCACTAGAAACCCAGTACCCCTAACATTTGTAAGTAAGTTCTTTCAGCCGAAGGGCAAGCATTTGTACAGAAAACTGGATAAAATGTGCCTGCCACTCCCTTACTCCAACGGCTTTCCCAAGGAGAAGGGTTCAGTGCCAGTGTCTCACACCTGGATGTGTCCCTCTGCACCGTGGCAAATTCAGCAGTCAAGTTCTTTTTGCCTCTATTAACTTGTTTCAAGCGTCCCACCACTTCCTGCTTGCAAGTTAGAGGACCTTGAAGGTTTAAGATGTTTTTTATTTTCAGGAATGGGGAAAGTACTCTCTGTGTGCTTAATGTTTTTTACCTGTGGTCCACAGATTTTTGAGAGCAGATTTGAAAGACATTTAATTTTGGATTTTTCTGAAGTTATGTTTGTTATGAAGCAGTTTGAGCAGGTGAGCAACTAAAGTTTTGGATTTGTTTTGTTATCAGTCTGTCATGATAAAAAAAATCAACTTAAAATCCTATGATTTTTGTTTGAGAGGAATAGAATAAGCATTTAATGCTTTAGTCCACATTTTTTAAAGCAATTATATTTCAATTTTAGTTCACAATAAAGTAAAACTTTCTTCCATATGCTAGGACATTTAAAATGACATTACGTAATCAACTTGTTTTTAAATAATCCTTTAGGAAGTTATAGAACCATGTGGTAAAATTGAAAAAAGACTTTAAGGAACTTTTATGTGAGTTTGAAGCATAGAAAATAGTTTCTGAAACATTTGGTTTGCAGGAAGGTTACTAATGCACTTCATTGCTACTAAGTAAATACCTGATGTAATGAGGTAGAAATCTTTCTATTAAATCCTGAGTTTATTTTATCCCTATCCCCTCCCATCCCTCAAACATTTGCCACTCCTTGTAACTGGTCTTCCGTAGCACACCTCATGGAAGTCTGTTTCTGTGTCTGTTCTCTGAGTTCCCCTTTAGTCATTAATATATTCTCATTTGCTTTGAGAAAAACCTTCTTCTTAATTCGTGTCCTAGCCCTTTTGTTTCCTGTCCAGTGAGAGCCCTTTACCGTGCTCTGGTTTTCTTAGCAACTACATCTTTTCCTTCTCCCTTGTTCCCTTTGGTCTTTTTATAAACATCTTATTTTTATCAGAGTACTCTTTGTATGTAGTTTTAAAAGTCAAGCAGGGCTAAAAGTTAGTCACTTGATTTCCACTCACATCTTCCTTGCTGAGAACAACCATGTCCCTTGGGTTTTATCTCCTTTTTTCTGTTACTTTATATTTTCTAATCATTTAAATACACTGCTTTTCCTTGATTCATTAGTTCTAGTACTCTTCTGTAAACTTCCTTCCATGGTGTTTGGGTTCTGGTTCTTTTATACCTCTCATCTTCTCAGTAGGGTTACATCACAAGTTTTGGTTGGATTCCTATTCACCACATAATTAATCCTTCTAAACGAGTATTTTGTATTTCTGTTTCCTTTTTTGTATACCTTTTCATTTTTCCTGAAGTTATAGGTTGCCTTATTCTTTAAAAACTGGAAATGATTTTCCTTGAATAGCTGGTCAGTGAGTCTGTCTGCCAACAGCATTCTAAAATGACTTTCACATATCAGAAAATTTAGTAGCTCAACTTTTTTTTTCTTTCCTTTCCTAGACACATTCCTCCTAGAGCAGTGCAAGTTTGAATGGGTTGCTTTCTAAGCCCACAGCGCAGATGTCATAATAGGACTTCATTTTCCTTTTCTCCTATTTCCTGGGTCCCATACCTTTCCCTTGTTTTAGTTTACTCTCTTATTTTGATGGTACACATTTTCCAGAGGTTCTAGAGAAAGGACAAATGGAAGTAAAATTTTGAGATTTAGTGCCTTGGAAAATGTCTTTATTCATATTGCTAGCAAAATAGGTATAGAATTAGAGATTTTATCACTTTCCCTCAGTTTTTTAGACATTGCTCCATGGTCTTCTAGCTCTCGTTACTTCTGTGGAGAAGAGGTCTAATGCCTTTATGATCTCTGCGTTTATGATCTGTTTTTCCCCTCTTTGGAAGTGTTAGAATCTTCTCTTCCAAGGTGCCTGGGTGGCACAGTCGTTAAGCGTCTGCCTTCGGCTCAGGGCGTGATCCCGGCATTACGGGATCAAGCCCCACATCAGGCTCCTCCGCTATGTGCCTGCTTCTTCCTCTCCCACTCCCCCTGCTTGTGTTCCCTCTCTCGCTAGCTGTCTCTATCTCTGTCGAATAAATAAATAAAATCTTATTTATAAAAAAAAAAAGAATCTTTTCTTCCTTAGGTGTTATGAAATGTATATCTGTTAATAAATGTGATTTCCTTTCTTATTTTTAGCTTTTTCTACCCAGCTTTCTCTTGTATATTGAAAATTGCTTCTTGATTAATGAGCCTCCTGTCAAAGATGAAGCTCTGGCCATTTTGGCCAAGCTCATTCTGAACAAAGCAGCACCTCCTACTGCTGGCTCGATGGCAATTGAGAAGTACCCCCTGGTCTTTTCACAACAGACAGTGGGGTAAGTTCTAAGTTTGTATTCCTTGTAATGTTGGTAGGATTACCCATTTTATAATGCATAAGAATGCTGTAAAAAATGAAGATCTCTGTATATTAACTGGGAAGATGTCCATGATATATTGTTCTGTGAAGAAAGGAAGTTGTAGAATAGTTGTTTAGTATGATCCCATTTTGCAAAGTTAAAACAAAAAGTGTAAATAAGCATAGGAAAAGACATGGAAGGATACATAAACAGGTTAACCCGTTTAATGTCAGGAGGATGGTATGTGAAAGAAAAAGGTGATTATTGATTTTTTGCTTTTTTTTTAACCTTTTAAAATAATTGTACATTTGGGGTGCCTGGGTGGCTCAGTCGTTAAGCGTTTGCCTTCAGCTCAGGGCGTGATCCTGGTGTTACAGGATCGAGCCCCACATCAGGCTCCTCCGCTGGGAGCCTGCTTCTTCCTCTCCCACTCCCCCTGCTTGTGTTCCCTCTCTCTCTGGCTGTCTCTCTCTGTCAAATAAATAAATAAAATCTTTAAAAAAATAAAATAAAATAAATTTAAAAAATAAAATAATTGTACATTCACGTGCAGTTGAAAGAAGTAGTACAGAGAGGTTCTGTGTACTCTTCCCCCAGCTTCCCCCAGTGGTAACATCTTGTATAAGTTAACTGCGATATCACAACCATAAAATTGACATTTTTCAGATTTCATCAGTTTTACATGCACTCATCTCTGGGTGTGTGTGTATCTGGCTATATGGTTCTATGCAGTTTTATCACATGCGTAGATTCATAACCACCACCAGAGTCAAGATACAGTGTTACTCCATCACCACAAGGATCTCTTGTGCTACCTTTTAATAGCCACACTCACTCTGATGCTCTTGTCTCCATTCTTAACCCCTGGCAGTCACTAATCTGTTCTCTGTTTTTATGATTGTATGATTTTAAGAATATTATATAAATGGAATTGAAGAGTTCAGCTTTTGAGAGCAGCTTTCAGTCACGCAGTTCTCTTGAGACCCATCCAAGTTGTGTGCGTCGAGAGTCCATTCCTTTGTTGAACATCTTGCGTGGGCCTGTTGTGGCATAGCAGCCCGTGCGATGGATGTAGTGTGGTCCAGGTAATGATTCACTTGTTGAAAGACGTTTAAGTCATTTCTGTTTTTGGGCTAGTTTGATGAATAAAGCTGTTACGAATATCCACGTACGTAAGTTTTTGTTCCTCTGAGATAAATGCCCAAAAGTGGAATTGTTGAGTTATATCATAAGTACATCTCATCTCTCGTTTGATGAGAAACTGCTAGCGGTTTTCCAGAGTATTTGTGCCATTTTATATTCCCACCAGCAGTCCGAATGGTCAAGTTTCTCTGAATCCTCTCCAGCATTTGGTATCGTCATTGATTTTTATTTTTTGCCAATGCAGTAGGATGTAGTGAAATCTCATTATGATTTTAAATTGCATCTCCTTAGTGGCTAATGTTGTTGACCGTCTTTTCCTGGGTTTATTTGCTATGTGTATATCCTCTTTAGGGAGATACCTGTTTGTTTCCTTGGCCCATTTTCTAGATGGATTGCTTGTTTCTTTACTGTTGAGTTTTGAGAACACGTTATATATTCTAGACAAAGGTTTTTTTGTCAGATAAATGGTCTGCAGATAAATTCTTTTAGTCGATAGCTTGTCTTTGTTCACTTAAGATTTTTCACAGAGCACTGTTTTAGATTTTGATGAGGTTCAGTTGACCAGCTTTTCTTTCATGGATAGTGCTTTTGATATCAAGTCTAAGAACTCTTTGCCTACCTAGATATTTTCTCCTACTTTTCTAAAAGTGTCATAGTTTTATGTTTTACATTTAAGTCAGTGGTCCATTTTGAGTTAATTTTTATATAAGATATGAGGTTTAGGTCAAGTTTCTTTTTTTGCCTAGGGATGCCCACTGTTATGGCAACATTGGTTGACAAGGCTATTTTTCCTCATTGAACGTGTGGTTCTATTTCTGGGTTCTCTGTTCTCTCCCATCGATCCATGTATCTGTCCTCCTCTGATACCACACTGTCTTATTACAATCACTCTAAAATAAGTCTTGAAATCTTGAAAAAAAAAATTTCTCCCATTCTATTGTTCCTTTTTGGATTGTTTCAGCTATTCTTGGTCCTTTCCTGTTCTGTATAAATTTTAGGAGAATCTTGTCTATGTCTACAAAAAAACCTTGCTAGGATTTAGTTTGGAATTGCCTTTAATCTGTAGATCAAATTGGGAAGAACTGACATTTCCCTAAGGATACACAAAACTTTTAACTTTGTTTATGTCAGGAGGATGGGAAGGGGAAGAAAGAAGTGACTGTTAACTTTTAGATTATATATGACTGTTAACTTTTAGGTTATATACTTTTGCATTGTTTGAATTGTTAAGAGTGCCGTGGATTACTTTAATTTCATTAAAAATAAAGCATACCCTTTAGACATTGAAAACAGGGTTTACATAAATATGTGAGAGGATTCTGCTTATCACTTTTCCAGCAGTTGTGGATGTGTTTTTAGAAATTATAGATTAGGAAACCAGTTCCCTTATCATTCCTATATGTTCATACGTAAGTTTCTTATTTCTCTGGGATTTGTTAGACTTGCTGCGTTTGTGGTTTGCTTTGGGGCAGTAGGAATAGGTGGACATTCCTTGAGTTTTTGCTAAGTACTCAGCTTTGAAGCATCACAGCATCCCTTGAGATGGGTGTCATTGTCCCCACAGTCACACAGCTGAGTTAGTTTTTGATTCTGGATCAGCTTGAGATTCTGGAGGAACTCGTCTTCTTCACGTGTTGCTCTTCTGCTGACCTTAAAAGTAGCTTTTCTATCAAAACATGACAGTAGAGTCTTGTTGGTTTTCCAGTTTACTGAACTCTGATTCCTGAGGAATGAATGATTAGTAACTCCTGTAGAATTATTCCCTTGGAACTTTCCTCTTGATTGCAACACCAAACCAGCTCCCAACAGGCATATTCCTTGCATGTAGCCAAAACTCTGGGTTCTGAGCACTGGGAATGAAGCTGCTTTGTTGGCTTGTGTGAGGCCATCTCAGCCATCTCAGATCCTTTGAAATATGTCATGATAAGAATAAATAATGTCCTAGTAAGAATAAATAATGGAGATATATTAGCTTAAGGCAGGTGCCACAGCTTCTGTGCTCTTTCTCTGAGAAAACATCCCTCTGCAACTCCCAGAGATAGGATATATGTGAATGGTTACCTTTGAATATTCTCAGTAACACTCCATCCACCTGTCTCACAGATTTGTTGTGAGATTAGAAAGAGATAATAGATGTGAAAAGATTCTTTAGAAGATACATTTATTCTATCAGTTGATAAATGCTAATTGTCTCAGGCACTGTTCTAGGCATTGGGATATAATAATGAATAAGAGGAAGGTTTCTTCTTTTTGGCAAGATGACATTCTTGGAGAGGAGGGATGTGAGACAGATAACAAATAAACAAGATAGTTTTAATGATAAAAAGAAAAATAAAACGAGGGTGTTGAGAGGGAGAATGAATGGAGAGGCAACGTAACTCCTTTCCAGAGAAGGGACCTTTGAGTTGATTGTAATGATGGGAAGGATCCAGCCTTGCAAAGATCTAGGTCAAAGGCTTTCCAGGCAGAGCAAGACTTAGTGTAAAGGTTCTGGGGATAGGAATAAGCCCAGTATGTTTGAGGAACAAAAAGAAAACCTGTGTGGGTACAGAGCACCGAGCAAGGAGGAGGGTGGAATGGGAGGACATGAGAGGCAGGCCAGGATCAGATCACATAGGGCCTTGTAAGGTGACATAGGGAGTGTGGATTTTATTGGAGCTCATCGGCAGGTGTGATGAAGCAGGCAAGCAATGACCCACCTTAATATTAAAGTATCTCAATGTTTCTTATAAGATTTTTGCAGATTGTTGAGTCTTTACTACTAGAAGGACTATATATATCAAGGTATAGTGACTTTCAGAAATTGTCAGTGAAAGTAACTATAATTTACAAACATTCCATGTCTTGATAAGTATGAAACAAAAAAGAATAGAAGTTTTTAGTTAATTTTCATGATAATGGGGACACAGGAATAAAAACCTGATCTTCCACTTCTGTTGTGTAACAAGCTAACCAAACTGGACATGGAGGATACATTATCAAAACAAATCGTTTTACTTACTGTTTCTGTGACTTTCCTTTCAATTAGATTTCTGTCTTTCACCTGGACTGAGGATGTGGTTCATTGCCAAAAGGAAAAAGAGGCAAACAAGAAAAATGCCAAAGTAACTGATACCTAAAGCCAAATGTCTTGTCAGAAAATGTCATCGAGTAAACATTTATGAGATTAAAGAAGCAGAGGAAGTTACTTCTAAATCATAATCACTTTGGTGACATTTGTCAAGTTCACCACTATGTGCGACATCATTCTACACTCATAAAGTAGTAAAATTTGTGTCAAAAAGGAAAGGGGGACTAGAGGAAGTCCTTTCATTATAATCAATTACCTCTCCAGTTTTTAAAAACGTGTCCATCAGCAGAATGGACAGAAAAGAAGTAATCTGAATGAATCAGAAAATTCAGAAATAATACATAAAACTAGAAGAGACTTGCTTTAAGTTAGGAAGCAAATTAAAATAGAAAATAGAAGAAAGTAGAACCAAAGGCATCGAAAAAGCTTCTCACTGAAAATCAGTAAATGACTCGTATTTGTTTTGTTATTTATATTCAACCACCACCAATTCCCTCCTCCCCACAAATCTTCCACATGTGTGAAGGAACCAGTTTCAAACATCAGAAGGCAAGAGCGATTATGTTCTCTCCTCTTTTAAACATTTTTTTTCCCTCTCTTCCTTCAGATCCTATTTAAGGCAGAAGATGATGAGATCCAAGGAAGGAAAAGAACAGATCCCAGTATTGGAGCACCTCTTATCTATAATTCAGTTACCCCCAAATAAAGATACTTACCTTTCACAATCTTGGGCAGCCCTCGTTGTGTTACCTCATATTAGGTGAGAAAATAAACTATGGTTAATTTTGAAAGAGATACTTAGCATGCTCATTTAAACATTTATTAGCCCGTTCTTGCTATTCCCTGAAAAATCCATTGAATGCCAGTTGGAACTTTTCCCTTTGTCTCCTGACTTCTTGGACAGACCTCTTGAGAAAGAGAAGGTGATACCACTTGTCACGTGCTTCATAGAGTCACTGTTCCTGAATGTCAACAGAGGCAGCTTTGGAAAAGGTCAGTTACAATCCCCATTTGTTTTCTTCTCTTCTTTTCTGGCACACCCAAAGTGACTGTAAACACATGGAATACTAGAGAATAGTGCTAACATTGTGCTCTGACACAACCCCCTCTATGGTAAATAAGAAAAAATAGGATAAGGTGGAGGTGTTGACTTGTGCCTCATAATGTGGTGATCAGATGAGCGCGGCTTGAGCACAAGCTGAATCGGAAGACGAAGTGTCAGAGGGCACCATGGTATCTAAGACCCCTCGTGTTCAAGCCCCAGCTTGTGTCTTGTTCTCCATCTCCCACGCACACTCTATATACACACACCATCTACTCCAGGCTCTTCCTTTTGCTTACCCTGAGCAAGATACTAGCCTGCCCTGCCCCAAACACCCTTTCCTGTTGTACACCTGAACATCTCCCCTCACCAGCCTGAAAACAGCGATCAAAGTAGGTATTTTGTTTCATTCTAGTTCAGTATTTCTTTTCTAACATTATGTGTAGTAGTTGTTCATTCATTTAGGTATTACCGCGCCAGGTTCTCTGTTAGACACATTAGAGAATAAAGTAGGCTCACCACAGTTCAAGTGCTCAGGAGCCACATGTGGTTAGCGGCTACCATACTGGACTGCAGCTGCATATTGGCACAAGTACAGAACATTTCTATCATTGCAGAAAGTTGTATTGGGCTGAACTTTTCTAGTATTTAGAGCAGGGGTTGACAAAATTTTTATGTAAAGGACCAGATAGTAAAAATTTAAGGTTTTCAGATTCAGTTTTTGTGGCATATTCTTTATTGTTTGCTTGTTTGTTGTTTCAAACAACCTTTTAAAAATGTAAAAAACATTCCTAGCTTGCAGGCCATATAAAAAACAGGCTACATACAAATCTGATTTGTGGACCAAAGTTTGCCAGCCTCTGGTCTAAGATTAAATGAATGTCTAATTTAAAACAATAATTTAATAGCTTTTGAAAAGTACAGTGCATCTCCTTAAAAATTCTAATTTGGGCAATGCCAGTGAGTGGGACCATCGAACTTCCTCATCTTGATTAAGGAAACATACATTTTATTCTCTACTTTTGAATATATTTTTCTCTTAAGAAAGCTAAAATACAAGACTTGGGAACTTCTCTTTTTCAGTTCCTTCCTGTTATATTCTGACATTTGACAGATGATTCTTTGGGAGGCACAAATTCACTTTAATTTAAGAACTTCTGTAAATAGCAAGTATTAGATAAATGGGATGCCTGGTAGTTACTGTGTCAAAGGAATACGTTATATAGTTTCTCCTGTTTTTCTGCCCTTAGGAAACTTATTTGTTCTTTGTCAAGCTGTAAATACTCTACTAAGTTTGGAAGAATCTTCCGAACTTCTTCATTTGGTTCCTGTGGAACATGTGAAAAATTTAGTATTGTAAGTAAATATACCTCCCATTTATTTAATCACTAGCAAAATATAAAAGCTTCTGTTTTTGTGAAATCTTGGGCATAATGAAAGTCCTTGTTTTGTTCTACTTTATACCTAAGTTGTATTCATATTAGAAATTTATTGATTTGAATCCTTAAAGTAAGTACATTTTTTATACCGTCTTTAAGTGCAGATTTCATCTTTGTAGAGAGGTATTTTACCATGTGTGTAAACTAGTGTTGTAGGTTGTTCCCAGCCCGAACATTGCACCGTATTGACCTTCTAGAACTTCCTGAGTGATTCCAGCGTACGTATTTCTGCTTCACTCATTCTGTCTCAACTCGACATCACCATTTCAGTGATCACTTTCCTGTGGTCCTTTCACTACATACCAACACAATCCAGTTTTGTTACTGTTTTTTAAGTTGGTATCAGCCAGCTCCTGACTTTGGTAGTAGCACTGGGCTGTTACCCGGAAGCCGTTTTCTACTCAGCTCAGCACACTTTCTCAAGGTCACATCTTTTGGAAACCTGGTAAAGTAGTTGACTTCTTTTTCTAGAGTCTAATCCATTTTAGTCCCATGCTTTTTAAAACAGATTTATTTGTTTCCTTCATTCAGTAAGTATTCATTTGCTTTTCTCGTGTACTAGGCCCTTTCCTAGGCACTCGGGAGACACTGTCAGTGATTGAGACACACAAAATACCCTGCCTTCATGGAGCTACCATTCTAGCAAGAAGAAACACTGAGCAAAATAAATAAGTAAAATGTATAGCACATTAGACAGTGGTAAGAACATTAAAGCAGAGTCAGGATAGGAAGAGTCTGGAGGTTGGGAACAGCAACAGTTTGAAATAGGGAAGGCCTCGCCAAGAAGGAGACGTTTGAGCAGAAGCACAGAAGCAGCAAGGGAATAAATCATGAGGGGATGTGGGATCTGGGGCTCTCTGCGCTCCTGACCTGGGGAGACCTGAGTGTCACTGCTGTAGGGGATGCCCGGCGAGGAGCCGTTGTGGAACTTTTCTCTTGATTGCAGCACCAAGCCCACTTCCAACAGGTGTATTCCTTGCATGTAGCCAAAACTGGGTTCTGAGCAATGGCTTCGTTGGCTTGTGTGAGGCCATCTCAGCCATCTCAAATCCTCCTTGAAATATGTCCTGATAAGAATAAGTAAATGGAGGCATATTAGCTTAGGGCAGATGCCACAGCTTCTGTGCTCTTTCTCTGAGAAAACATCCTTCTGCAGCTCCCACAGAGACAGGATGTATGTGCTTCCACCCAGCTGTATGTTGTCCTTGAGCACATTACTCACTGTTGCAAGGCCTCAGATTCTTTATCTCTAAAATGATGCTAAATGTCCGCATAAAACTTTTCCCTGGTCCCTTTCACAGTTTCTTCACCAGTTGTAATTTTCTGTAGTTTCTATTATAGTCTAAACCCTCGACCGTATGGTGCAGGTTGGGTCTAAGAAATATCTTGTTGCAGAACATTTCCTTTGGAGCCATCTGTGCTGCTGTTGGCCGATCTCTATTATCAGAGATTATCATTATGTGGCTGCAAAGGGCCACTTTCTGAGGAAGCTTTAATGGAACTATTTCCCAAGTTACAAGCAAACATTTCGACTGGTATATCCAAGGTAATGGCGTTTCGTGATGTGTTCTCAGTCTCTCACCTTTTGATTCTGTGTGTATTGCCAGTGGTTGTTAGAGCTCCTGAATCAGACAGTGCTGCTGTGGGATGATTTCTCTTTAAAGCAGTGATTCCTAAACACTGACCTGCAAACTGATTGCCGCAGGATTAATTGGGGAGCTTAATAAAAATACAAGTTCTGGGTCCTCACCAGCCAGAATTCTGACTCAGTAGGGCTGAAACTGAAAAATCTGCAGTTTTTTAAAGTCCTCTAGGTGATTCTGCTGTTTGGTCATGTGTACAGAAATACCTAAATACATTGCTTATGAATAAAAATCACTAATTGTAACAGAATTGTAAACTTAATCAGATTCTTTGCACGTATTTACAGAGATGCTTATGGTGTCATAGTTGAAAGAAAAACATGGTTCTGTGGGCAACTTTATCTTCTTGGTCTCGTCTGGTCATTAAATTGTTCTGTGTACTATTTGAATAAGGTGTTGGTTGGTGTCTAATATGAAATAAGGGATAGAATAACTTGTATCTCTCTGACAAGTGGTATATTTTCCTTAATTCTATAGAAGTCAGATCTCACTGGCTATAAATCAGTTTCTTATGTGTAAACTTTGGAATTTGAAACATGCCTTTTACTTCCTCTAGATTCGGCTTTTGACAATAAGGATCCTAAACCATTTTGAGGTTCGACTTCCAGAACCCATGGAGGTATTTTAACTGTTAATTTGGATAACTTTTTAAAAATGTAATTCATTTTTATATTTCCAAAGTGACACGTGTGCAGAAAATTCACTGTTGTATAAATGTCTATCTTAAAAAGTGAGATTTTTGTTGTAATTCTTACTCCTGCCCACACTGAAAATTCACAGGTAATTGATGAACATTCTTTCAGATTTTTAGTATCCACATGTATAGTGTAAACAAATGGCATCCTGGAGGTTTTGCCATATCAGCACCTCGAGGCTTACCTCATTTCTTTTGAAGTTTGAACGGTATACCACAGTTTAAAATACCTTACATAGAGGCGCCTGGGTGGCACAGCAGTTAAGCGTCTGCCTTCGGCTCAGGGCGTGACCTCGGCATTCTGGGATCGAGCCCCACATCAGGCTCCTCTGCTATGAGCCTGCTTCTTCCTCTCCCACTCCCCCTGCTTGTGTTCCCTCTCTCGGTGGCTGTCTCTATCTCTGTCGAATAAATAAATAAAATCTTTAAAAAAAAAATAAAAACATAAAATACCTTACATAACCAGCTCTCTGTTGATAGATGCTTAGGTGGGTTGTTTGTAGTTTTTCAGCATTTCCAGTAAAGGGTAGTGAACATCCTTATGCTTGTATCTTTGAATAGGGAAATAGTCCCATAATGCAAATTACTGCTTCTAAAAGTAGAATTGTAGAGTGGAAGTATATATATATATATTTCTTTATTTCAACAAATGTGGCCAATCGATTCTAGTCATTGACAATTAGTTTCCTGTTTTTTACTTGTCATTTTTGTGCTAAATATTAATCCTAAATTATCTACCAAAAAGTAAATACTATGAGGAAAAATGAATCATTTACCCAAAAAAGTGTTGCCTATTTAATTTAAAACATTAACATAGCCTAGTTTTTCTTTTTTAGAACGTTGGCCACATTTCATGGTCTTTTTGGGAAATTAAAGTACTGACCTGCCTCCCTGGTCTTCTCCATTCACTCAGGATGATGGGCTCTCAGAGCGTCAGTCGGCCTTTGCTATATTACGCCAGGCAGAACTTGTCCCGCCAACTGTGAGCGATTACAGAGAGAAGCTTCTTCATTTGAGAAAACTAAGACATGATGTGGTGCAGTCTGCAGTCCCTGATGGGCCGTTACAGGAGGTATAAAACAGTGTCCAAATTAATTTGTGCTTTATGATCTGTTTTGCTGGCTTTTGAAGAGAGAAACATATCAAGTAGTTAAAAAAAATTTTTTTAAGCTAGATAAATCTCCAATTTTCTTAAATGCTTTGAATTAAATGGCTCTGCCCGCTTTTTCAACAGTGGAAATAATTTACTGTCCTCCGTTCTCCTGAACAGGTGCATAATATGTGAAGGTAGGTAGGAAGCAGCAACAGGAGTACTCAACATCAAGTTTAAAACTTGGTATTCTTCTCCAGATTTGTTCACTGCCTCAGGATGTCAGGCCTCTACCTTTGGTATTGGGGATTTTTCATCCATGACCCTTGAGGATGGATCACAGATCCCTTTGGGAGGAAGGCCAAGTAGAGGCATTCCCTTTAGATCAGAGAGCAGTTCCGCTCTTAACCTGTTTGAAATATTACTGTCCTGTGTTATGTTTCGGTTTGAAAAAGGGCTCTGCTGCTAAAATAGTAATAAACGCCTCACCCCTAAATATTAGAACTACCATTCTGTATGATGCCTCCCTAGCACATGGGGATGTGAATAATAATGACGGTTGTTCTCAAGGCAACTGAGGAAACTTGAGACCCTCTGAACTGAATGCCTTTAATACCTAGTTTTAAAAACTCAGCCATCTGTTTGCAAAGCCCCAGCTGCCATTCACAGTGTACTGTCTTGGGTTCTTTGGTATCTGTGCCTTACTGCTTACTGCTCAGGTTTTATCCTACACGGTGACAGTAAGAGCAGTGTTTGGTAGGTGGAAATTTAATCATGAGTCAAGTCTTGTTGATTCAAATACTGTACCCTCTGTGAACATCTGGAGTGAGTTTGAGTACGTTTGCTTTAGTGATTCTTCTCTATTAAATAGCGAGTGACATTTTAGGGAGAGTTGGAAAATTATTATACACTGAATTTTGGATTGATACCTACAGCTTGTTCCTTAAAGCACACACTTCTTTCCAACCTCCAGTTATCTGAGTTGGGATATTTGTATTTTTGGGTGTTCTGTTGTAGTTTATTACCCATTTACTAAACTCACCTCCTATCATTGCAGGTGCCGCTTCGTTATTTATTAGGCATGTTATATGTTAACTTCAGTGCTCTCTGGGATCCCGTCATTGATCTCATAAGGTAAGCATGGGTTATATGGATGAAGCCATTATGTTTTTAACTACTGCAGAGTGATCAGGCCACAATTATACTCTTTCTAGGTATGATTTAAATGAATGGGTGTATATGGTATCTGTAGCTCCAATTCTTTTTGGGACAAAGTAAAGAAAAAATAAACATAAGTTACTCTTTCTAATGCTAGGTTTTGCAACAGTTCGAATGTTCAGTGTATGTTTCTTTGTGCAGTAAAATAACTTTGGAGGACTTTCCCTTTTTACTTTATATGATGCATCTGTATTGTTGAATTTTTTTTTACAGTGACAAGATGTTGTATAATAAGTACAAGATTTTATTTTTTATATATTGAGTCAGTGAGCCACACTTTAGTTTAAAAATAAGGACTTTTTAAAACCCTAGTTGTCTAGTGTTCAAAATTCCCTTAGCTCTAAAAAGGACCTTAATAGTCATATAGAAAATACATATATTGTGCCTTAATAGTCATATGGAAAATACATATATAGAAAATACATAAAAAGGACCTTAATAGTTATATAGAAAATACATATACATATGTAGTCTGTCTTTTTGCAGACATTTGTCTTCAGATGGTCTTCTCTGGCTTTTTGTCAGATTAGAACCATATCATGTGTGGCTTCTCAGAACCCTAACCAAGTTTATCGGACAGAAGTAGAATAAATAAATCTCTTTCCAGTTTTGTACCAATTTGTCTACCTTTTACTGCCTTTGAGAATCATCAAACCATTATGCTGAAAACAAGGCCTTCCTAACCTCAGCTTCATAATTTTGTTTATTGTGCTTAAGGAAGAATCTGATATATGTGTTACCAACAGCCCACTATCAAAAAGGTTGGTTTCTCAGCTACTGAATGCCTTAAATGGTTCTCCATGACTGGTAGGCTGTCTCCCTGCTGGGTACATCTATCTGAAAACTGGTTTATTTGTCACGTATAGTCAACAACATAAATAGTTCATGTCTTGCATAACAGTTATCACCTTTGCCTAACAATCTGTATTTTGCCCAGGGACATCCCTGTGGTCAGAGGCAGTGATGCCTAGGAACTAGAGAATGAACTTTGCCTAAGAAGCCCTTTAATCTGGGCTGACACGGGCCTCAGAATGCATGAAAAGTAGCCAGGAAAAAGGGAGGCTGGAGTCCAGCCTGTGTTACTATGGAGACTGTCTTCAGGTCGCTGCTCAGTAGAGCTATTGGCTAAGACCTGCTTAAGAGTCTCTACTGGCACCTCATCTGTTCAGGAACACACATACATACTACATACACACACACACACACACACACACACACAGAGTTAATCGCAACCTGCCATAGCAATTAAAAGGGTGTTGGGCTGTGGCATTATTAATTAAAGATGATATCCAATCTCCAAATGTAAAAAAAAAAAAAAAAAAAAGGCTCTCGGCCCTCACCTGTGTCCCTGGCCAGGTGCTCTGTCCTGATCAGGAAGGGCCAGACCTGCTCCTTCAAACTCTATAGTCTGGACCCCCAAGAGCTAGGCAAAGGCCTTCTCATGCTCCCATCTGGGTGCTGGTGAATGTTGACTCCCTACTTGGAGTCCATGTGGTCATGCGCAGGCCTAGAGGTGACCAATAAAATATTAGGAACAGAAAAACAAAATCATACTCTTGGAAAATTAATGGCAGAAAGAATATAAACATTTTGAGACTATTGTTGCTAAGATACCAGATTATATAAACACTTACATGATTCATCTCTTCAAATTCTGAAAGGTATGTTTCATGTAGTTTTTATTTTGCCTTTTTGTTAACAAGTATATTTTAATTTGGTGGAGGAAAAACCAACACTTAACGTTAGCTTTGAACAAACAGAGTTTTCTCTCAAGTCCTTTCCTTTCTTTACTGTGCCATATACCTCATACCTGTTGCCCTGTTCCCATTATTGTGCCTTTAAAAATAGTCTTTTTATAGGGATCTGCTTAGGTTTTTAAAAATATCCTGGAGTATTTTATGACTATAAAAATAATTCCTCCTCAAAAAATTAAAAATAGAAATACCAAATGATTGAGTAATTCCACTACTGGGAATTTACCAAAGAAAACAAAAACACTAGTTCAAAAAGATATATGTTTACTGCAGCATTATTTACAATAGCCAAGATATGGAAGCAGCCTAAGTGTGCATCAGTAAATGAATGGATGAGAAAGATGTGGTGTGTATATACTATGGAATATTACACAGCCGTGGAAAAGGGGAGGTCATGCCATTTGAGATAACGTGGGTGGACCTGGAAGGTATTATGCCAAGTGAAATAAGTCAGACTGAAAAAGATAAATACCATATTATTCCACTTGTAAATGGAATCTTAAAAGAATAAACAAAAAGCAGAATCACACCTACAAATAGAATAAACTTATGGTTGCCAGAGGGGAGGGGACAGAAAAGGGTTGGGCAAAATGGGTGAAGGGGAACGGGAGATACGGGCTTCCAGTGATGGAGTGAGGAAGTTATGGGAGGCAGAGCATAAGGAATAGTCAGTGATACTGTAATAGCGATGTAATGGGGCAGATGACAATACGTTTGTGGTGAGCATAGCATAATATAATAAACTTGTCAAGTCACTAAGTTGTGCACCTGAAACTAATATTGCGTCAACTGTACTCAAATTAATTAATAATAGTAATTCCTGCTCAGTGCAGGCATTGGAAAAATATGAAGAAGTACAAATGTTGTTTAAGCCCTATATTCAGGGATAACCTATTTAAATTTTAGTTATGTCCTTTTACTTTCTTTTTCCTATAAGAGATCTTTTAGAAAGGATTATACCACATATTTTGTTTGTGATCTTTTCTCTTAGTTCTCACGCACACGAAATGGAAAATAAGCAATTCTGGAAAGTCTACTATGAACATCTAGAAAAGGCAGCTGTACACGCTGGTATGTAAGGGGAAGTGAAGGGGAGAATGGGAAGAAAAGAGGTTGTTTATTTAATTTTTTACTGCTTTATTGCACATGAATGGGGAAACAAATGAGAAATGAATTATCTTGATAACCTTTGAATATAGTTTATTGTTTTCCTCATATATTAGAGAAAGCAACACCCTCACTTGAGGAAACACATAGGACAAATGTTAACATTTCTCTAGTGGTTCTGATGACTTTTTTCCTTGCAGAGAAAGAGCTGCAAAATGATGTCAGAGACGAGAAGTCCATTGGAGATGAAAGTTGGGAGCAGACTCAGGAAGGAGATGTTGGAGCTCTTTATCGTGAACAGTTAGCATTGAAAACTGACTGTCGGGAAAGACTGGACCACACAAACTTTCGTTTTTTGCTCTGGCGAGCTCTGGCAAAATTCCCAGAGAGGGTAGAGCCACGGTCCAGGGAGCTCTCCCCACTTTTCTTGAGATTTATCAAGTAAGTATTCCTTTCTAGGAATGTCCCCAGTAGGATGTGAGGAAGAGAAGATGCAAAGTCTTAAGCTCCCAAGTAGCCTGAGTGTTTTTATATGTCAGTCATGTTTTCAAATCATGGGCATATCTGTATAGCACTGGCTTTCTCAGACAACAACTAGTTTTTATCACCACTTAATTTTACACGAGTCAAAATCTCACTAGCCTATAAATGATGTTAATAAAAATTCCAGGTTACAAAATAAGAAAGGCCGTGTTGAATTTGATCAACATACAAAGCCCTTGTTGTTTCTTGCCCCGTTGTTTGTTGTTTTATTTCCTGCCTGGGGCTTTATTTTCCAGTAACCCAAGCCCAGCCACTCTGTTGTGGGCCTCGTGATATTTCCCAGGATTCTGAGGGAATGTACTCTCAAGGAATGACAAGAACTTTCTGGAGCGTTGTTTTGTGACTAGAAAGGCTGTGTGAGAGTTGGATTACTTTAAAACTAAAGATAAAGGATGTGAGGTACAGAACAGTACCAATCATTCAATAAAAAGTGTGTTTTCCAGTAGTATTTCGTTATATGGGAAAATGCAGTAGGTGTGTAGGTTAAGCAGGCTACAAACCACAACATGCTAGGTTTCAAGGAACAGCCGGGAAGTCTCAGTGACTGCAGCAGTGACTCTAGGAGAAAGTAGTTGGAAATGAGGGCAAAAACTTAATAGGAGACCAAATTGCCTTGGGCCTTTAAGTGATAGTAAAGGACTTTGGCTTTTTCTCTTAGTGAAATGGAAAGATGGAAAGCCATTAGAAGGTTTAAACAGAGGGATGGCATGACTTAAATTTTCTTGAGGATTTTTCTGTCATGTTGAGAATAGACTGTAGAATAGACCAGAGCAGAGAGACCAGTTTCATAGATTATTAAAGTCCAGGCAAGAAATGGTGGTGACTTGACCAAGGTGCCAAGGTATTAGTTATACCTTGTACATAGTACAGCTGATGAGAGGTGGTTGAATTCTGGATATTCTTGGATTTCAATTCAGTAAAATATATTTTTGAAGGGTTGCAACCAGATCAGCATGTGGGGTTTGGTCAGCCAACAGATCAGACGCATGGGTGTTTAGGGGGCAGAGGGGTGGTCCAGGAGGGTGAAAGGGAAGAATTGGGGATGTCTCTAAGGTTCTGATCTGAGTGACTGGAAGAAGAGAGTCACCACTTAGTGAGATTAGGAGGATTGCAGAGGTTTGCAGATTTGTGGGGAAGATCAGGAATTCATTTTTAGACGTGTTCAGTTTGGGATACTGAACAGACATCTAAGTTGGGGTGTTAAGTAGGCAGTTGAATTTGGAGTTTCAAGCTCAAGGGAAAGGTTTGACCTAAAGATTATAAATTTGAGGATTATCAGTATACAGATGATTTTTTTAAATTAGCAGACCAGGAATGAGGCCACACCTAAAGTGCAAATGTAAAGAGAGAAGACTTCCAAGGATTGATAGTGATACTTAGAGGCTGGGGACAAGGAACAGCAAAGGAAGCCAGGAAGGAGTGACAGAAGAAGAGCCAAGACCGCGTAGTGTCCCAGGAGCCAAGTGAAGAAAGTATTTCAGAGAGGGAGTAATCAGTTGGATCAGACTATATGAGGCATCAGTCAGATGAAGCACAAGGCTTGACCATTGGCTTTAGAAGTGACCTTAACAAGAGTCGTTTTGGTTAACCTGGTAGGGATGAAACCCTGATTAAAATGAGCTTAAAGGGGCGCCTGGGTGGCAGAGCGGTTAAGCGTCTGCCTTCGGCTCAGGGCGTGATCCCGGCGTTGTGGGATCGAGCCCCACGTCAGGCTCCTCTGCTATGAGCCTGCTTCTTCCTCTCCCACTCCCCCTGCTTGTGTTCCCTCTCTCGCTGGCTGTCTCTATCTCTGTCTTATAAATAAATAAAAAATCTTTAAAAAAATAAAATAAAATAAAATAAAATGAGCTTAAAAGGAAATGAAGAAGAAAAATGAAAACAGCAAATGCACAGTTCTTGTAAAAAAGAAGCCGATAGGTGGAGGGAGATGTGGGAGCGGAGAGAGCTGCTGTTGCTAGGTTTCTATTTAAGATTGAAACAGCGTATATCTGCATAATGCTGGCATGAATGATCCAGAAGGGAGGGGAAATTCGTAATGCAAGTGAGGGAATAAAATTGCTGGAGTCATGTCTTTGAACAACTAAGAGAAGATAGGATCCAATGGATAAGTAGAAAAGTTTATGTGAGTAATTCATTCCGGCAAAGGTTATAAGCGAAGATTCAGGCGGGTGAGTAGATACCATGGTGGAAGAGTAAGGATTTTTTCGCCCACCTCTTCAGGCTTTAATTTACTGACAGAATGAAAACAGTGATACTTCCTTGCCTTGTTTTGAAGATCATATAAAATAATGTTTATCAGTTGTTTTGTGAAGTGCGAAGAGCTATACGTATGAAAGCTAGGACTAATGGCGTTAATACGAAATAAATTTCTTACCATGTTAAGTTTCCAAATTTTTCTCCAAAGAAAGAAGTAGATTACAAATGGATTACTAGAGATGGAGAGAGGAGCCTGTAAAAAGAAGTGGTTTCTGAGTTGAAGAAGACTTAGAGACTACAGGTGGACAATTTTTTTTTTTAAAGATTTTATTTATTTATTTGACAGAGATAGAGACAGCCAGCGAGAGAGGGAACACAAGCAGGGGGAGTGGGAGAGNGGATCACGCCCTGAGCCGAAGGCAGATGCTTAACCACTGTGCCACCCAGGCGCCCCAAAGATACACAATTTTTAAAAATATTTAAAATTAGTTGGCAGTGATTACCTGTAGCAAGTACTTTTATGGATGACCCAAACTAATGGAAAACTCAAATGGCACCTTTAATTCCGACTTCAAAATGTATTATGGGCTTTTTATTTTATTTTTTGACTAGAAATTTGTATTTCTGAATATGTCTCAAACAATTCAGTATTAGAATTCATTTATGAATCCCTCATAACCATTCTTTGAGAGAACAAAACTGGAAGCAGGAATGACTAACAATGACAATAATATCCCGATAATAGATAACATCTAATGAGTACTTGCTGTGTGCTAGGAGTACTCTTGTAAGCGTTCTGTGTGAGTTATTGCACTGATAAACATGAGTGAACATGCTGCACATGGAGAAAAGGTTTAAAGAAATAATGTCCTATATGGCCAATTGGGTGTTGAGAATATAGTCGGGATGTCATTAAGTAGATGATGGTATGGTTTGTAACTGACACAGCAACTTTGCTCATTTTAATTCACTCATCCGTTTTTAATGTGTTAAGTGCTAGATCCTGCTGGGTGAGAATTCAAAGTTGAATATGGTGTAGCATCCCAGCTCTCCAGGTGTCGTTTAGTGTATTAACCTGGAGTTTCTTCCGTGTGCTGGTAGGGTGCTGTCCTCAAACATGTCATTTTATCAGTATATTTTTGAGTGCAGACTTTAAAGTCTGATCAGTTTCCTTACATCCATAGCCCAGTGCCGTGCACCAAACAGACAACAAATGAATAACTGTTGGATGCATGAATTAAAGTGACACAAAACCAGTGCACTATACGACAGCCTTCAAGATGATATTAGTTACTTACAACAGTGGGCAATCAAAGGGATGGAATTAAATAAAATAAATGTGAATACCAGTTGCACAAGCTTACTTTAAAGAGACTGATTTTCATTGCCTGGACATTCAGTTTGAGTCTGTGTCATGTTGTGACTGCCCCCCAAAGCAACGGAGTTGACAGTTCCATCTGTCTTACCAGACCATGTCCAGACGACTGAATTTCGTTGCAGCCCTGTATTTGCAAAAGAACGTTGGCAAAGTAGAATGTGTCTGGCGGAAAGTGACCAGCATGCTCTAAATGCTGTGCTCTCATTAATTATTTAATATCATCCAAGCCTACACCGCTTCCCCCAGTCATGGTTCCAGAAACAGGGAGACTGAGTTCAACTCAGTCCAAAGGGGACTTTTCAAATACTTACAACAGTGGGATTTTAAAAGCATAACTGCGGTTAGTGGTAGATTTGTCAAATAGGGCACTTAAGCAGGGCTGAATAAAGAATAATGTGAGGAGGCCTGGCTAAGGTGCCGCTGATGAGTCCTCAGCGTGGGACTGAACCGTGACCATGCATCCATCTGTCATAGACAGAGTGAGGACATGTCGGCTTCATCTGTTTCCACTGCAGCAATGAGTATTACCCCGCAGACCTGCAGGTCGCTCCGACCCAGGATCTGCGAAGGAAAGCCAAAGGGGACGCAGCTGAGGAGATAGAAGAAGAGCCCACTGCTGGAGACGCTGAAGAGCTGGAGGAAGAGGTGGCGCCCGTGGACGAGCCCTCGCAGAAGAAGAAGACAAGAAGAGCTGCAGCAAAGTAAGTTCCACGTTGCTGAAAGATCACAGATCCAGGCTTCCAGGAGAAATCCCCCCGGGGATTTTCTTTTACAGCCCAAAGAAAACTTCCTGTGTTCAGAGATTTTTGGTTGCTTGCTTGTTACTACTTATTTTTTCTTATTTAGCCTCAGACGGTTAGAATTGGGGGGACTTCGGGGGTTATCTAGTCTTAAGTCCTTTTTACGGGTAGAACACTGGGCCTGGATGGTTGAACGCTCTTCGCCCTTTGCCCTTCGCTTTCACGGCACCAGGTGTTAGGTCTGTGTGTTAGGGACCACGTAATGGAACATCTCTTCTCTTATAAACAAACACATCAGCACTTTTACTTTGCCTTTTGACTTCTTGCCTGGTTGCCTTTTTCTTTTCCCATGCTTTTACATCGTCTTTCCTGTTCCGTGGGTTGTTCATTTACCTAAATTGTTAGGAAACCGTAGAAAAAGTAGAAGTGATCAGGCTTTCAGAAGTTCGTGCAGCTTACTTGAAGACTGTCTGAATTGGGGCAACAAGGATCCAGTGTGTTGGTGCTACCATGTTATTTTAAAACGTTAGATCGTGATCTGATATGCCCCTTTGTTGAGTCTTCCCACAAGCCATTTATTGGTTCATCTATTCAGCAGCTGTGTCGAGTGCCTTCTGCCAAATGTTGGGCTGCAAAGAAGGGTACTTAGCCTCCACTACGCAGGAAGCAGTCTGGTGCCCGGTCGAATTTTTTTTATAGAAGTATTTTTAAAGGAGTTCTAGGACAGGACAAATACAAAAACATCAACAAAAGAACAAGGCGTTATAGGAACATACTGAAAAATGACTGAATTCTACCACAAGGAGAAGACTGGTACAAAGGAGAGGGCCCCACTCAAGCTGAAAGATGAACGTTGGCCAGGCAGCTGGGGCAGGGAAGGACTCTGCCAGCCCATGGAGACAGTGTGTAAGACACAGGGGCAAGAAAGGCCATGGTCGTGTGTCCTGAAACTGTAGTTCCTTCTCTGTTTCTACCTGACCGATCTCTGAGCTTTCTGTCCCGTACTACTCCCTCTCAGACAAAGATTGATGTTTTCTTCTTCATGTCCTCAGCAAATAGCTAGCAAAAGATTAGTCCTTGTCTTTGGTGAATAAATGAATAAGCTATTTATCCAGTCATGCCTCTTTGTTTCTTACCCCTGGACCTTTGCTGTGTCCTCCCCTCTTTCTGCTGTGTCCTTGACTCATTTCTGCCGACTGAAATTCTACTCATACTTCCAGGAACAGTTCCTGTACCACTTCTTCACTATAGCTTTTCCTGTCTTCTAAACTCAAAGTTCTCTTAACCCAGCTTCGGACTTTCAGAAGAGCCATCCATGCCTCTATCATGGTGCCTCTCCTGGCCTTGGATAGTAGTTAATTTTTTATAGATCTGCCATGTAAATCAGAAAGGATAAGGTCCACGTCTTAGTTTTTCTGCCTCCTTTAGCCAAAGTTAGAATGTTGCTAACATACACCATTGAAAATGTGAGTAAGTTGGTATTCACATTCCTAATGCCACCCCAGTACATTCATAATCCCAAGTTTATGATCCTGCATGGAACGTGCTTCTCACTGGCAATTATTTATTGAAAACATGTAAATTGGCTCCTGTTTTCTTTGGATTTTTTGTTTATTGTTTTTTGTTTTTAAATAGGCTCCACACTGGCCATAGAGCCCAGTGTGGGGCTTGAACTCACAACCCTGCGATCAATATCTGAACTGTGATCATGAGTCAGGTGCTTAACCGACGGAGCCACCGAAGCGCCCCTTTCTTTGGCTCTTTAAGCCTACATAGCTCATAAAAATATAATAAATGTTAGGGGGAAGGAATGGATGTTTCAAAAGAAAGTTTTTAAAGTTTATTTGTAAAACTGCAAGGACTCAGTGATAAGTATGTAGGGACATTGTGTCAGTCAGAGCTCTCCAGAGAAGCAGACCAATAGGATGAAGGAGTGTGTGTGTGTGTGTGTGTGTGTGTGTGTGTGTGTGTTGTATAAACAGGTATATTTTGAGGAATTGGCTCACATGATTATGGGAGCCAGCAGATCCAGAATTTATAGGGCAAGACAGCAGGCCAGAAAATTAGCAGGATTCAATGCTGTAGTCTTGAGTCCAGAACTCACAGACTAGGATTTCTATGTCACGGTCTTGTGGCAGAATTCCTTCTTCTCTGGGAAACACCAGTTTTTGCTCTTCAGACCTCATGGATGAGGCCAATCCACATTATTGAGGGTAATCCCCTTTATTTAAAGTCAACTGATTATAAATGTGAACATCTACAAAATTCCTTCATTGCAGCACATAGATTAGTATCTCATTACATGTAATTTAATGTTATAATTAAATAGTCTAATTTAGACAGGTTGGCACATAAGACTAACCATCACAGGCATTTAAGCTAAACGTAAACAGAAGTACTACCTTACCCCCATTTCTCTATTATATGTAAGAAGGTCATAACTTCCAGATTATTTTCTCTCTATTAACCAGTAGGACTTATACAGTTTTGCATTTTTTCTGCCCAGGAGTAGAGAAATGCTTGTTTACTAAACTCTTAGGAGCAGAGGCCCTGCAACTCTTGTTTTTTCGTTCAGTCCTTACACAAAGTCCAGGAGATCTTGTCTTTGTCAAGATAAGGAAAATGAGACCCTGAAGTGTTCAGTCACTTTCCGCAAAGTCAGTACCACACATGCAGCTTGGTTTGTCTCTCTTCACTTCTCCCTGCTTTCGTTCTTGAGATAGGCAAATAAGATCTCTCCAAATTGTATCCATTTATTCATTCAGGGTTTTTTTTTTTTATATATAGAATTCTCAGTTATACACAGAGAGAGAACAGTTTGTTTACCAAGTGTTTTTAAAGCTTCCTGGAGCCTATGGATTAAGAAGTCGAGCGAGTAACTGTAGTAGGAGCCCTCTTCTCAACCTCTTGCAGTGCGATGATATCATTGGCTTGGAGTCGCATCTCCGTATTTAACTTTAAACCACAGAGTGTTGTTCTTTCGTCTTCCTTCTTGGTAAGCAAGAGCTGTGGTTATCCAAATACGGACCTCTGTTTCCTGACATCAGTGTTTATGTCCTATGAAAATAAGGAAGAATATATTTTACCACTTCCCTGTCTACTGCATAGAAACTAGACAAGGAATCATTCCAAAAATTATCTGTGTTCAGCTTTGCAAATATATCACTGTTTTGATTACTTTCTTCCTGTGTCTGGTTTAATTTAAACCATTCTAAGCACATCCTGAATGATTTTCTGGAGTGGGGGAGCCTGGATTTCAGGGGAAGACCTGCCTGAGATTTAGAATTTCTGGAGAATAATATCTGAAATGCAAATAATTAAAACTTATTTGTATAATTAACAGTGCAACTGTAGTCAAGGTGTTTGGCATACTTGTCAGAGAGGCTAAAATTGGTGGGTACTATCATCTTAAGAAAATCTCTGGGGATGGGGTGCCCAGGTGGCTCAGTCAGTTAAGCATCTGGCTTCAGTTCAGGTCATGATCTTGGGGTCCTGGGATCAAGCCCCACATTGGGCCCCCTGATCAGCAGAGTCTGCTTCTCCCTGTCCCTCTGCCCTTCCTCCCCGACTTGTGCTCTCTCTCATGCTATTTCTTTCTCAAATAAATACATAAATAAAATCGTCAAAAACAGAAAATAAAGACAGAAAAGTAAATTATGAAAACCTCTGGGGGCACCTGAGTGGCTCAGTTGGGTGAGCGTCCCCAACTTTTCATTTCAGCGCAGGTTGTGATCTCAGAGAGATCAGGGCTTGTGAGATAGAGCCCTATGTTGGGCTCCACGCTGGGCGTCTTGCCTGCTTGGGATTCTCTCTCTTCCTCTCCCTGTGCTTACCCCCCCACCCACAGTCATGTACTCTCTCTAAAAAGAAAAAAAGAAAATCTCTGTTGTTTAATTCTGTATTACCCTATGATTTTTGGTTTTTGTTTTTTTAGGCAGTTAATTGCTCATTTGCAAGTTTTCTCTAAGTTTTCAAATCCACGAGCCTTATATCTGGAATCCAAATTATATGAGCTGTATCTTCAGGTAAGTAAAATAAATTCTTGTACTGCAATTCTTTGTGACTTTTCTCTGTCGTTTACTTTACCAACATAACTTAGGTTTTTAATAATTGTTGATGAATAGGGCCCATGTCTATATTTTAAGTATGGTGTTTTAAAAATTAATAATTATTTTCTGTGTCCTGAGAAACAATTTTAGACTGTATTAATGTTGTTACTTTTAAAGACATTTTGGGTGACTAAACATTGATTAGCTGTATTAACAGTGGGGGTTGTGCCAAAAAAAGGTGGCTACTTTTCATTTCTAGGTAAGGTAGCCTTATGGAGTCCTGGGATTTCAGGATCTGTTACACTGAGTGAAAGCTGATAGTTGGAATAAGAATCTGTTACAGTCACAATACAGAATCTTCGGTTACAGAAAAGATTGCAGAAAAAATTTAATGTCAGAACCAGAGTAAGCATTGGATGTCATTCTAAGCCATCTGGGGAAACAAAATTTCCTTTTTTCATTTGGATGTTTTTTAGGTGGAGCTTGCATGATTTCAGCAGAATTTATCCTCATTCTGCCTGTAATTCAGATACAGTTTGTTTATAAAGCCAGAGCTCAAAACTTCAGGAAGCAAAATTCTTAACTAACTGGTCTGAGAGGCTCTGTGCCAGGCCTTCTTTCCTGGCATCTCACTGACTGCCATTACTTTCACAGCGTTGTGGGAGCTTTCCCTCATCACGGGACCAGCCCAGCTGGTCTAAACCCAAATTCATGAAGGGATTTGGCCTTGACCAAAAGACTGATAGACTGGAGGGGCTGGCATGTGGGATTCAAGGGGCAGAGTTTTGTTTCCACTTAGTTCATTGCACGTATTCTATTCATGCTATACCTCCAGGAAAATGTAAGGCTGTTGTCAACCATCAGCTTTAACCCACATCTAAAAATTTAGGTTGTAAGAAATCTAATTTAGCAAATTAATACAAGTAAATAACTATACCATGGTATGTGTATATGTAACTTCGTTAATTTATTTTATAAAATATCATTCTTAGTTGTTGCTACATCAAGATCAAATGGTGCAAAAAATAACCCTGGATTGTATAATGACATATAAACATCCACATATCCTCCCTTACAGGTAGGTTATTTGAAGCTAAAGAAATGCACTTTCTTTGGTGGGTTTTTATCTTTCTACCTCAGAACCTTTTCTAAAATAATTTTGTGAAGGCCTAGAAATTTCCTTTTCTACTATAATCATAGTGCTATTTTCCGGTAAGAAATGAAAACTGAAAGTATATTTGTGTATTAAGAATGCTTCTCCATAGGTATTAAGGTAGGAAAGAGACTATTAATTGATAAGTATGTGTTGAGAAGGTTATATCATTTCTTACTCCTTCAGTAATGTCAAAGTCTTGGTGATTACTTAGGGAGTCATAATGATCACTCTCTGTAAGAACTGAAGAAAGCTTTTATATTCTTTTTTAAACAGCTGAATTATTGACTAAGTCTTAATTCCTCATAATCACTTTTACCTTTTAAAATTTGAAAACCTGGGGCGCCTGGGTGGCACAGCGGTTGAGCGTCTGCCTTCGGCTCAGGGCGTGATCCCGGCGTTATGGGATCCAGCCCCACATCAGGCTCTTCCACTATGAGCCTGCTTCATCCTCTCCCACTCCCCCTGCTTGTGTTCCTCTCTCGCTGGCTGTCTCTATCTCTGTCAAATAAATAAATAAAATCTTTAAAAAAAAATAAAATTGAAAACCTGTCGTTTTGTGAAAATTTTCCTTTATGGATGTCAACCACAATATAGATATTCTGAATTCTTATTTCAGTTATACATATTACTGTGCTATATTGCATTTTTTAAAAGCACCATTGATTATTAAGTGATGATTTCTGTTGTATTCCATTTTTAAAGGGAAAACTTACAAAGATTGCTTGAAGACAGAAGCTTTAAGGAAGAAATAGTGCATTTTAGCATTTCTGAAGATAATACAGTAGTGAAAACAGCCCATCGAGCAGATCTGTTTCCTATTCTGATGAGGTATTTATACTGTTTAAAACTGATTTTTTTTAAAGTTGATCACAAAAACAACTATGAATATAGTATTATCATTCTTTCAGTGATTATAGTGGAATATTTCATTTTTTACTTTATTTTGATTTTTTTTTAATCAGACTTTTTAGGGAAGTCAAATTGTTATAGAGACTTATTTTAAAATATTTTTTCCCTAACATAAGGAAAGCTCTTGCCGTGGAGTTATTTTAATAATAATGTTAAAATTAAATTTTCTAGACACATGTTGTAATGAGCACTGGGTGTTGTATGCAGACAACGAATCATGGAACACTATATCAAAAACTAATGATGTACTGTATGGTGACTAACATAACGTAATAAAAAAAATTAAATCCTCTATTTCTCTAAGTTTTGTTATTGAGAAATAGTAAAAATAATTCTTTGGGTATATAACTATGAAATATAAAAGCTATTGATTTTTGGTGTTATTTAACCATCTACATACAAACCTTTCTTATTAGGTTTAATTGTTTTTATTGGATTTTCTTGGTTGAAAAAGTAATAGTAACACCCATCAAAGTGTTAGTCTCCTGTTTTAAAAAACCATTTGAGGGGGCACCTAGGTGGCTCAGTCGGTTAAGTGTCTGCCTTCGGCTCAGGTCATCATCCTGGGGTCTTGGGATCGAGTCCCGAGTCTGGCTCCCTGCTCAGCATGGAGTCTGCTTCTCCCTCTCCCTCTGCCCCTCTCAAATAAATAAAACCTTTAAAAAAAAAAAAAAANAAAACCTTAAAAAAAAAAAAAAGGAAAGGAAAAAAACCTTTGAGGTTCCATTTCACTGGGTATAAAGTAGAAAGTCCTTATTTTTCCTTTGAGGGCCCGGTATGACCTGGCTGCAGACTGCCTGCCCAGCCACATCAGCCATTCACCGCCCCCCTCAGAGCCCACTTCCATGTCAGCGGGCCTGCTCGGCCCTGTGCTTGGAACACGTGACCACTAGCTCTTCTTCACTCAGTCTTCTCTCAAATGTCGTATTGTCAGGATGCCTTCCCTGATCACCTTATGTAAAATTGCACCTTCCTCTAATCACCCGTTAGGCCCCTCCCTTGCTTTATTTTTCCTCACAATTGTCCGACATAGCCTCCTACTTATTACTTGTCTCGCCTGCCGGAAGGTAGACTCCATGGCCTGTAGAAAATGTTAGTCAAATTAGTTTTGCCTTCTTTTATGATTAAAAAACCCTCTTTTTTCTGTTTTTTAATTTACATATTACCTACACAGCATCGAAGAATTAATGGCGTTGGTAGTGTTTGTGGTCATTCCTGTCTTGCTACTGGATTTAACAGTAATGCTTCTAGAGCAGCCCTCCTTAAAATTTGGTCTGCTCCTTCTTGGCAGGGGCTGTCACTGAGATGCTTTCAGGGGGTCTACAAGGTTAAAACTTTTTTCATCATACTACTAAGACATTAGCTTTTTCCACTGTACCAACATTTGTGCTGACAACACAAAAAACAACAGTGGGTAAAACTGCTGGTGCCGTAGCACTAATCGGGACATTGGCTCCAGCCTGGAGAAGTCATTCTTCATTGCCACACACGTGGAGTTTAAAAAAAAAGAGAAAAAGCTAGTTTCATTTAATGTTCTTGGTGAATCTTAAGTCTGGAGTACTTGTCTTTGTATTGTTTTACATGACAAAGTGGGAAGTGTCTGTAAAGCCCTTCCGCTGAATACTGGTTGTCTCCTTGCATGGATGTTTTCCGAGTAACTGACGCAGGTAACAGAATCATTCATGGCTAAAGATCCATTCAAAGTGTAAGATAGACAGATGGATTTTAACATAACAGAGATATACTAATACGGTTTCAGATTCTGCACTGCAACTAGCCTTTAAGAAACTACCCTTTGTTGACGTTTGGTGTAGTATCAAAGTGGGATAGCCACAATGATCTCAAAAGAATTGCCTGAAGGCTTGCAAAATATTTTTTCCTTTCTCCAACTGCATGTCTCTTTAAGTCTGGATTTTCTTCAACTATAATATACTGCAGTTGATTGAATGCAGAAGCAGATAGGAAAATCCAGTTATCTTCATATAATAAGCAAGACAGTAAAGAGATGTGAAGGAAAAAAATTCCTCTAGACTCACTAATTTTTGGTGGGAAGAGATTTGGAAAATAAAGTTCTTTTTCATTAAAATTGTTATTTACATTAACTCATTTTCATTTCTACCAAGATAAATATCAGTAGATAAAACTTACATACGCAAAAGCTCTTTGGGGACCTCAAAAATGTTTAAGAGTATAAAGGGGTCCTAATATTGAAAAGTTTAAAAACGACTGTTGTTTCAATTTCGAATGTTAAAGCAATAACATTTATTATAATTTAACATTTGTCATACTAAGAAAGTAAATCCTATCACTAGGTTGTTTAGTGTTTTATCAGGAACGGATGTTGAATTTTATTAGAATGCCTATTGAGCATGTATTAAAACAATTATATTAACTTTTCCTATGAGCCATTGATCTATATCAATCCAGTAGGCTTTACTAGTGATTCCTTCTTGCATTCCTGGGGTAAATCCTTATTTGGCTTTAATATTGTTTTAATGCAGCACTGGATACTGTATTTAGAAATGGGTTTTATGTTTATAAGCAAGATTGGTATATAATTTTAATTTTATTTTTGTTCCTCAACGCATCTCAATATCATAGTTATACCACTTTCATAAATGAGAAAGGACTGTTCCTTCTTTCTCTTAGCTATGAAACATTATAGCACAGGAATTCGTTTTCCATCGAAATTTAAAAAAATTCATCTGAAAAACTGTATGGGTTCTATGTTTACTCATGATTACTGTGCTATTCAGGTTTTCTTCTTAAGTTCCTTTTGCTTGTTTGTTTTGTTTTTCTTTCTTTTTCAGAAAGTTATCATTTAATTGGCGTCTTTCCAGTTTCCTTATTTTAGAGTTGTATTCACTTATTTCCTTTTAATCTATGTATTCTCATTTTCATCTTCATTTGGCTTGCCTATTTTAGTGCTTTTTTCCTCCTACAAAGAACCACCTGTTGGCTTTTGTTTTTATTATTTCCTTCTTCCTGCTTCCCTCAGCCTTTTTTGTTTTGGGGGGGGTTTTTGGTGGTTGTTTTTCTAAATTTTCTATGTTAAATATCTAATTTCTATTTTCATCCTTCCTTGTTTTATAATATAACCTTTTAAGTCTGTTGAATTGCTATTCTAGCCTCTTAGGAAAGCAGAATGACTCATATTATGTTTTAGGATTAATGTGCAAACAAAATAATATTCTTTTGACTTTTTAGAATTTTGTATGGCCGAATGAAGAATAAGACTGGCAGTAAAACTCAGGGGAAATCCGCTTCAGGCACCCGCATGTCCATTGTCCTGAGGTTCCTCGCTGGGACCCAACCAGAGGAGATCCAGATATTCTTAGACCTGCTGTTTGAACCTGTGAAGCACTTTAAGAACGGTAGCTCTCAACTTCCTGCTACTCTGAAAGTGTATTGTCTGCTATAGACTTCAGATGTCTCAGGCTAGGTTTCCCATGCTCTTGGACATCTTTCTAATGAAATTGTTCCTCCCAGTCTTATTGGTGGCCTTTTGGCTGAAGTGTAGTCATTTTAAATTTTGATTGAATTAGGTGGAGCTCACAGTTGATCCTGGGGATTATCATCATCCATGGGTCAGAAGCCCCCAGTTAGAAAATGTATTTTTGGGGGTGCCTGGCTGGCTCAGTCANGGTGGCCTTTTGGCTGAAGTGTAGTCATTTTAAATTTTGATTGAATTAGGTGGAGCTCACAGTTGATCCTGGGGATTATCATCATCCATGGGTCAGAAGCCCCCAGTTAGAAAATGTATTTTTGGGGGTGCCTGGCTGGCTCAGTCGGTGCAACATATGACTCTTGATCTTGAGGTTGTAAGTTTGAGGCCCACATTGGGTGTAGAGATCACTTTAAAAAAATAAAATAAGAAAGAAAAGAAAAGTGTATTTTTGTTGTTGTTGTACATTTAGGCCATTTGAAAAATGGTACTTACCCAGCCAGATACAATGAATAGGTTTCTCCTTAGAAACTTAGAGCATGCCGAGAAATTAATTTTAGTTGTCTTAGTATTTATTCATTCACTGAGTCATTCATCTATTGAGTAATGACTTGTTGAATACCTCCTGTTCCCTGGATACTTTT
>NC_048232.1:70571759-70610594 GCF_002007445.2 Ailuropoda melanoleuca
TTTTTTTTAAAGATTTTATTTATTTATTTGACAGAGATAGAGACAGCTAGCGAGAGAGGGAACACAAGCAGGGGGAGTGGGAGAGGAAGAAGCAGGCTCATAGCAGAGGAGCCTGATGTGGGGCTCGATCCCATAACGCCGGGATCACGCCCTGAGCCGAAGGCAGACGCTTAACCGCTGTGCCACCCAGGCGCCCCCCCTGGATACTTTTGAAATAGAAAGTATATTGGGACGCCTTGGTGCCTCAGTCAGTTAAGCATCTGCCTTCACCTCCGGTCATGATCCCAGGGCCCTGGGATCAAGTCCCACATCGGACTCCTTCCTCAGCAGGGAGCCTGCTTCTCCCTCTGCCTGCTGCTCCCCCTGCTTGTACTCTCTCTCTCTCTCTCTCTGACAAATAAATAAATAAAATCTTAAAAAAAAAAATAGAAAGTATAGAAGTATATATGCTCTCAACCTCACCGTCTAAACGAAGTGAATATAATAGGTATATCCAATGAGCTGAAATGCTCTATGGTCTGTTCTCTGGTATGCAACGTTAGTAATTAATAATAATAATAGCTAACATTTATTGAGTGCTTACTCCATGCCAGACGTTATGATGGGTCCTTTTACGTTCAACTCAGTTGATCCTTAACCACCTGAGGTATCATTACTTGACTATTCCCATTTTACCAATGAGGAAACTGAGGCTTAAAGAGTTTACTATTTTGCTTATGACCATTCAGATAGAAAATGGTAGATCTATAGAATCTCTGCTCTCACCCCATAATCGCTTTTCTTTAGGCAAACACAGATATTTATTTGTATGGCAATGTGTTGCATGAAATCTTGTATTCATGAAATTTTTCTATGATAATGGATTCAGCTGTTAAAATGTTTTCGTTCAGTGTAATTAATATTGCCCTGCGAAGGACGTTGGCTCTGATGAAGACAAAGGCTTTTGTTCAGTGAAACAGCTTCCATTGTAAGAGGATAGCTATAAATGATACTCTTTTTGGATAGACCATTTAGGTATATGAATAGCAAGTTCATGATTTCATACCAGTTGGTTTGAAGAAAAGCTCAAGCAATAACAATTCAAGTCTTTTTTTTTTTTTTAAAGATTTTATTTATTTATTTGACAGAGATAGAGACAGCTAGCGAGAGAGGGAACACAAGCAGGGGGAGTGGGAGAGGAAGAAGCAGGCTCATAGCAGAGGAGCCTGATGTGGGGCTCGATCCCATAACGCCGGGATCACGCCCTGAGCCGAAGGCAGACGCTCAACCACTGTGCCACTCAGGCGCCCCTTCAAGTCTTTTAAGTAAATTATGGAATCAATTCAGTACCTGTTTATAAAGGACTATTGTTTTATTTATTCACCAGGGGTGGCAAGAGAAAACATCTGATCCTCAGCATTCAAGAAGCTTCTGATGTAGCAGGCAGGACATTTTCTATGAAACTGCTCAAGTCAACATAGACAGTGAAAGCTGAGAGTGAGAAAAATGTATGGGAGGTTGCTAGGTGCAATAAAATACTGTTGGTAATTCAGGTTTAGGGAGTAGTCCAGATAGGATGAGAATGGGGCTTAGAGACTTAGTTCTGGCATAAGTTTCTCCTTTATTCTCAGTTTCCTCACCCATAAAGTGATAATACTAAAACCTACCATGCCTAGTTCATTGAATATTTGGTAAGAGAATCAGGAGAGAATACATTATCATCTATAAATCACTGGAACAGTAGAAAATACTTTATCATTGAGGGAAATTGAAAAAAGGAAGCTATAATTAGAGAGTAACTAGTATTTCCTTTGACATGATGTCTCTGTTTCACTAGGAGAATGCCATTCTGCGGTCATGCAAGCAGTAGAAGATTTGGATTTGTCTAAAGTTCTTCCTTTAGGCCGTCAGCATGGTATCTTAAATAGCCTTGAAATAGTGTTGAAGAACATCAGTCATCTGATCGGTGCCTACTTACCAAAGATTTTGCAGATGTTGCTGTGCATGACAGCGACGGCCTCACACATCCTTGACCAACGAGAAAAGGTGAGAGACATTCACTGGGGTTGCTTTCTTCTTGGGCTAAGAAGAGTCTGCATTTTACTTGGGAAATGGTTGGGACCTGAATATCTAGCAGTCTTCACTGTTTTAAATATTTACGTGTAGTTGGAGGATGCAAATTACAGGGGACCCTTGAACAACATGGGTTTAAACTATGTGGGTCCACTTATAAATGGGTTTTTATTTCCTGATAAATACAGTGCAGCACCATAAATGTACTTTCTCTTCCTAATGATTTTCTTAATAACCTTTTCTCTAGCTGACCTTATTATAAAGTAAGAGTATAGTATATAATACATATAACATACAGAGTATGTGTTCATTGACTGTTTATGGTATCAGTAAGGCTTCCAGTCAGCAGTAGGCTATTACTAGTCAAGTTTTTGGGGAGTCAAAAGTTATACAGGGATTTTTGACTATGCAGGGGATCAATGCCCCTGACCCCAATACAGGGTCAGCTGTATATCACTTGTATATTTTAAAGAGTTTTTAAATAATAGGGTGTGAGTAAGTTCTATCTATATACATCTCAAACTAAAATCAGGGATAGCCGAGCTGATATTTCACATTTTAATTTCAAGAGGTTAGAGGTATAGGACATCTTCCAACTCTATCCAGAATGGTTGGAGAATGAACAGAATACGATAAGCATCATCCTTATTATTTTGAGATAAGAGTTGCCCAGAGGTCTTTTACAAGTAAATGCTTGTCTACTATAAGTGCAATGTTTTGAATAAAGATAAGCAGCAAGACCCACCAAGCAAGCTAATTGCCAGAGGCTTCATAAGATGGTGCTCCATAAATATTTTCTGAATTGTATCAAAGACAATATATTTATGTTCTGTTGAAACAAGTATGTGGGTATACGTATACTCTGTGGAAAGCTTAGGGAAACTTAATGTCTTTATAAAGCCTTCTTAGTGGGACTTGAAGTGAAGATCTAGACTCAGATTTCTGCTGTTGATTCTCAGTTAATGATAAATGGGCACAGTTTTAACTGGGCTAAAATCTGTTTCATCAACAAATCTGTGGATATGCCTGGTGAACTGTCTCTCATAGGGTCATGATAACTGAAAATTGACAGCCAGAATTTTATGCTGTTTTTTTGAGCTACTCATGGATATAAATCTGCTTTAGTGATGAAATAATATTCTCTGATTACCAGGCTCCAGGGATTTAGAACACATCTTCTGTTTTGTTAGGCACCATTTTGTTTTCTTTATTCTTTCATTCATTCCTTCAATAAATATTCGTTGAGCTCCTACTATGTGACAGGCACTATTCTAAGCACTGGAGATGGAGCAGTGAACGAAGCAAATAAAAATTCCTATCCATTTATTGATTCAGAAAAATGCTTATTTCATGCCTACCATCTATCAGACATCATTCTGGGTGGGGAATGAGACAGGTAAGGACTCAATATCATGTGAGAAAAAGAACAAATAAATACACACATAATTAGAATAATGTCACTTCGTGATGAGACCTGCGAGGGAAATAAGTGAGAACCTCTGCAGATCTCTGTAGCTTTCTCCCGTCTGGTACTCTGCCTGTCAGTTCTCCCCAAGCCATGCTACTCTGTCTCCTCATCTTAGGAAAGATGACCGTCCTGTGCCTGGACTCTTCCTTCTCCCACTAATGCCTGAAACTCCAAGCAGGAATCTGGGGAACTTATAGGACTCACCTGTTTACCCTCTCAGGGCTTACTGTCCTTTGCTGCCTGCTGTCTAGTATGTGAAAATCATTGTCTCATTGATTCTCTTTAGTTTTTTATTTGCTTGAGAAGGAAGGCCAAATCAAGACCCTGTTGGTCCATCTTGAACAGACATGGAGAAACTATGAGAAAGGAGCAGGCAGAGAACAGTCCTCTGACCAACATAAGGCTAGGAGCAGCTCATATTCCCAGCATCCAGAGCAGAAACCTCATAATACCCAAGGCACCAGGAAGAGTCCTAGGCAGGGGATTGCCTCAGTAGTGGAACCAGATTAGCTCTGGAATAAAGGATGCCTTGGCAACCCCTAGCAAAACTTAGGAAGATCCAGCTTTTCCCAAGTAAATTAATTATATCTGAGAACAAAACTCAGAAGCTTTCAAATGATTTAAATGAAAACAAAATTCAGTGTCTGACATCCAGTCAAGTTTTACCAGTCATGCCAAGAAGGATGAAAATTTTACTCATAAAAAGGAGAAAAACCAATCAATAGAAGCAGACCCAGCAGTGGCACAGATGATAGAACTAGCCAAAAACTTAAAACAGCTATTAGGAATACACTCCATATATTCACGAAAGTAGAGGAAAACATGAGCATGTTGAGAAGAAACATGAAGATGTGAAGAATTTAAAATAAAATGAGGGGATGTGATAGGAAGTGACCAAACTGGGAGTGAATGGGTGCTGCTTTTATTAGGATGACCAGTGTCCTGTCTAAGGAGGTAATATTTGAACTCCTCTATCTACCCAGCTGTGGGAAGAACATTTCAGGCAGAGAAAATGACTAGTAGTACAAAGTCCCTGAGGTAGAACGGCTTTGACACATTCTAAGAACAGACAGAAGGGCAAGATGGCTAGATCACAAGGAGTGAGAAGAATCATATAAGGTTGAGAGGTAGGGAGGGCCTCATGGGCTCTGAGATGGATTTACTCCAAAGTGTACTGGGAAAACCGGAGAGGTTTGAAGCCCGGGAGTGATAAGGTCTGTTTGATGTTTTTAAAATTTCACTCTGATTTCTTTGTGAAAAAGAGGCTTGTGGGGGGCCAACAGCGGAAGCTGAAAAGAGGTCTTGGAAAATTCTTTCTGTATGTTACATGAGAGCTTCTCTGTGAGAATTTTCATTTTTGCCTTATAGTGTCAGTGACTTTATCTATACCTGGATATGTTAAATCATGAAAGATTAGAGATTTTATAAACTCTGTATAAGTTCTTTGACTTTTTGGTTAACTTAAAAGAAGTTACTCAGTAATAACAGCCTTACTCTGTCCCTTGAGTCAACAATCAGTAACTTGAAAGATCATTTATGCAATTTCATAGATCATTAGTTAGTGAGGTGCTAAGCTTTTGGGCAGTTTGATCCTTTTTAAAAAATTCTTGGACAAGTTCAAAGAATTCCTTGAGGTACTGTAATGAATTACTGCACAGTAATGCTGCTTAAGTAAGTTAAACGTCTACATTTGTGTGTTTGAACTAAGTTACACATTTACTTTTTTTGTATCTTTTAGTTCCTTCCAGTCATTGACTGACACTGAAGTGTGTATCATGAGGGCTGTTTTAGTTTGGTTTTATTATTTTGGAACATTTAAACAATGGAGTAACTTTTAAGTGTACATGAAACCCAGTCATGTGGACTATTCCCCTAGGAAGTAAACTAAACAATTTTCTTCATGGTGTTGTGGCCATAAAACTTGATATTCGTTATATTAGAGTATTGTGTTGTCTTCATAAATTTATGAAAGTAAAGAGTAATTAAGCTGAGGTCAGAACTGTGGCTGTCATGCCACTGGACTCATTGGTGGGGTGCTCAATAAGTTTTTCTGCTCTGAGCCTGAACAAACTGGCCACATACTTGTGATTTTGTAACTTGTAGGGAATGAGATGCCCTTAGAGGTAGCAGAGTCCGTTATGAAAGACGTTTGCTGTTAATTCAGACATCCACCCACTCCAGCCTCTATGCCTCTAAACAGACAAATTTTAATTTTTTTCCGAATTGCATTTTTCTTTGAGCTATGTATTTTGAGATCTTCCCATGCCTTGATTCAGTCACTTCATTCTCTTATACTGTATGAAGTATTCCACTATATAGAGAGACCATAAATTCTTTAACTAGTCTCCTAAACTAATTTTAACAAGAATAATTGAAAACTCCTAATTTTAGAAAAGGTAAAAAATAATTAATACAGGTTATGAAGACAAAAAAGAAAGTGACTTTCATTTGAAGTAAAGGTTTAATTTTTCCCCTAATCTAAGGCATTGTGATGCGGGGGGGGAAGGCTTGTTTTATTAAGAATATTCTGTTCATAGGAGGAAATCAGGATTTTATTTGAGACAATTACTTGGATAAAGAAATACAACAATGTAGGACACAAAACAGCTGTTCCACTTGTGATTTTTTTCCCCCTAAGGACACTTTAATGTAATTTTACTGGGCTGTGATAATGGAGCACATCTCACCATTTGATTTTTTAAGTCTGCTTTCTCATCTTGTTCAATGAGGAAAGCAGTATGATATGCTCAGTGGAATTTCCATGTGACTCAGAGCCACAGGCAGCAAGCAGACTTAATAACAGGATTTCCAGTTTGATTCTTAGCCATCTGAGCAATAGTGCCTCCTTGAGGAATCAAGGATAACAATGAAATAACGTTGTTGTTTAAGAGAAGATCTTTGTTTTACAGATACAGCTCAGGTTTATTAACCCACTGAAAAATTTAAGACGTCTTGGAATCAAAATGGTAACTGACATCTTTTTGGATTGGGAGTCTTACCAATTCAGAACAGAAGAGATTGATGCTGTATTTCACGGTGCAGTTTGGCCCCAGGTAAACTTTATTACTACATTCTGCCTGGATACTTTCTGCTTCTTCCTGTGTTATTACTTTAACCAGCCTAGTCTACACCCAGACATGAATGCCTGTCCTGGTCTTTTCTTTTACGTCGAGTCGTCCTTTGTTTCTGGAAGTTGTAGAATCCTTTTCTTTGCCTCCTTTGTCACCTAAAGCTCAAGAGCTGGTGTCTGTAGTATCATGACATTTATACTTAAGGTTAATTTGAATGTGATTATGTCTCTTAAGCAAACGGAATATAACTGTTGTAGCACCTCAAGGATGTGTCTCTGGATTTTGACATACATAAGGGAAAATACAGATACTCTTGTTACATATTTCCTTGTTTGTAACCATTTTGTGATGACACCTGATATAACTATAGCTAAAAAGACTATGGAGGAGACTTGATTTTAGGAATTCTAGCTGCTTGAGCTCTGTTGTTTCTAACCACTTGAAACCTAAAGTCCCTCATTCCTTTTAAGTGTCTAGCACTTCCTTGCTCCATCTTTACCATTTTTCCTGTGTAGATATTATTTTGGAATCCTTTCTTTTTTCCTCAGTCTGTCCTTTAAACATTAATCTCTGTCCCTTGGCTTTTTATCCTCTGGTGGGTTCTCTGTATTTGTTCTGCTTTTTAGTTGTTTTTTTCTCCCCCTACAATTCTGTATGTGTTTTTATTTTGTATCCTGTTTTTATTTTGTGTCCTAGATCCGAAGGCTTGGATCTGAGAGTCAGTATTCTCCTACTCCTCTGCTGAAACTAATTAGTATCTGGAGCAGAAATGCAAGGTATGACTTTTTCTCCCACCTTTGAAAAGAACAGTGTCTTAGACCAATCTAGTCAAAATGAGCCAAGCTTACTAATAATATAACTTATAGTGAAATAGTACAGGTGCAGTTAAAGAGAATAAGGTAGCTGAATTTCAAAATACACAAGTTTAAAGAAAATACAAGTTGCCGAACACTGTAATCCAAAAAAGATACCTGTGTGTGTATATATATATATATATATATATATGTAATGAAGTAGAAAATGTCTAGAACGATACATGAGAAACTGTTAATGTTACTGTAGCATGTGGAGATATGGGTACCACAGAGCAGGGAAGAGGTACTTTTTATGATCTGTCTTTGGAATGTTCGTTTATAATTTTTAAAAAAGGGAAAAATAGGTAAAATCACATTTTGCAATGTGAGTTAAAATTGTAGAGTATATATTATAGCAAAACTTACGCATTTTTGCTAGTTTTACAGTTTCATTAAAACTTAAAAATCAGAAGTATTGGAACTGATAGGGATGTTCTTCCAATGTGTAGTAATTTTTTCAGTAGTTTGATTTGTCCTGGGAAAGGGAAAAACAGAATGTGAAACTTGGCAGGTACAGGTTTCCCCCCGCTATCTGAAAGTAGAGCATTCCAATGAAACTTTAATGAGCCGAAATGGCGTAAAGCAAAGAATTATCATTCATTTATATGGAAGAATATTTTAGTGTTCCTAGATCCAAAAAAATAATTTCTCTTAGGCTTTTCTGATGCCTTAGGTCACATCTTGGTATGCGATGCACAAAATAAATCGAGATAAGGCACAGATGCTCCCAGACACCGTTCACAGCTCTGGCGGCTGGATGCTGAGCTGCTGAGTATAGTTTCCAGAGAAGGAGCCTGACAGGGCCTCTGTCGCTGCTGAAGAGGTGTGCGCTGCCCCTGTAATGGCTCGCTGCAAAACCAATGGTGAAGGCTATTTTCGCTTACCACCTTCTTTCATAAAAGCAAAGTGGCATAACATGAAGTTTTGAAAAGCTGGGGATACCCGTAGTTATGCCAGTGTATAAATATTCCTATTTTTTGCATGCTTGCTTAAAAATAAAAGCTGATTTGTAATTGGCATTCTGTATCTTTTCCCCCGTTACCACTTAAAATCAAAACTTTCACAGGCTTTTTTAGATTTTCTAGATGTCCTCTATTCTTGTAAAACTACGTCTTAATATACATAGAGTTCTTGTGGTAGTAAATGAACTTTCTCTTGAGGACATTATGAGCTGTTTATAGGACCTTCATCTACAGATGGTTCAGAGATGCTTGTGTCACAGACCAAATCCATATTTACTGAGGAGCGTAGGAACCTATGTTGTTTATCTCAGTGATGGAAACAGACTTACGTTTGCCCTGATCTGTTTAAGAATAAAAGGTAGAATTAGGAAAAAAAAATTTACTATTGATTCAGTAAATGCCAAGATTTTAATATTGTGGCATCAGTTTTTACAAAATTGGTATCATACCGTATAACCAACCTTTGATTTTTTTTTTCCTGTACCATTATATCATGAACATTTCCCCATGTCATTAAATAGTCAACAAAAAAGGAACCAAAGACCTTGACGTTGGCTTCCTCAGGAATACCTGTTTAAAATATTTTTACTGGTGGCAAGGCCTCTTTTCATTTATTTCCCAGCTTGACAAAGCAGTTTCATATCTTGTCTTATAACTGGACATTTATAAGCAGCACTTCATAGGCATACTTGAGAAATGTTTTACAGTTGTATAATTTGTATGCAAATGACCCATGAAGGACTCTTCATATTGTCACTATGGCAATTAGTTATATTAGTTGGGTCCTTACTTAAGGTACAGATCCCCATGACTGGATGCCACTTTATCGTATGTTCTGCAGTTTCTCTCTCATTATGGGGTTGGAGAAAAATAGAAGCCACAGAACAATAGAGGAGGTAGGCAGCAGAACTAATGCTTACCTGAAAGAAATCTTTGGAAGGATTGACTTCCCTTGAAATTTCCATAACAACAGATACGCATATGTTGTTGTATGTGGAAGAATTAAAGAATGAATATTTCAGAACCACTTGATAGGAAGGTGATTCTTCAGTAAAAGAAAATTCTATTTTGAAGTACGGTTGCAGTTTACATAGTGTCAGACATTCAAACAGGTTTTCATCTACAGACAAGTCTAGCATTTTACTCTGTATTTGAACAGATGCAAGTAGAGCTGAACTACAGCCAATATCTTCAAGCTCACAACTAAGGTTAAATTGTCTCAATTAAATGAACTCAGGGCAACAAAAACTTGCTCACTAACTAGAGTGATCATATCATCCCAACTATCTTCCTGAGGGTGAAAAGAGATGCTATAAATAATTAAGCGAGAACAACCAACATAACCTGGGCCTGTCCCTGGCCACTCTCAAACAGCTGCTCTGGTTCTGACCGCCATGACCCCTGCGCTGCTCCATCTCTTCTTCCTCTGAGCTTTCCACTCCTGGAAGGGCCTCTGATCACCTGCTGGGAGTACACTCACCTCTTAGTAGCTGACCTACCTAAAGCCCCCTGAGGGCAGAGACTGTTTCGCATTTATTCCTGTACCTTCCTCCACAGGGGGTTTGTATTGTACCCTTTTTAATCCATGGTTAGTCAGTATTCATTACATGTGAAAGAGTGAAATTTCTGGCAGAGCTGTACACTTGAGCGGGGAGCATGTCCAGTATGCCCTGGCATCAAGCTCTGCTGCTGTTCAAGAAACACAGTTTGGTCACTTAGAAGTTGCATTGAATTTGAATGGGTTCTTGCTACAACCTTGGCAGCAACTGAAAGCAGCCCTCTCACCTTTTGTGCTTGAAAAAAATGTTAAGACAACATACAGCATAGTGGTTAAGAGAACAGTCTCCAAAAGCCACACAAACCTAGCTTCAAATCCTAGTGCCACTGCATGTTCTTTGACAAAGCTGGCCTCTCTGAGCCTCAGTTTTAGCACCTGTGGCATAGAAATAATAGCAGTACCTAATGTCATCGGTGTTAGAGATGGTAATGTGCAAAGTATCTTCCTTGGTGCCTGCCCACGCTCTGCCTAATATCTGTTGGACAAAGATGTATGAATACTACCGCTTAGAACTTTTCCTCAGTTTGTTAGTACTAAGTGTGTTAAAAGTGCTTGAGCTTTTTTTCCAATGATGACAAATTGGTAAAACTATCTGATTTTTGTCGGTTTTACCTTCCTGCTGATTGTTAGAGGACTACATCCCTGATGCAAAACCGTTGCTGCTTTGCCACTGACTGGAAAGCCTTTGTGCCCTCTGCCCTTGTTGGTGTGTTTCCTCTGGGTGGGATGCTCCTGTCATTTGTGTGAGTCTTTCATCTTTCGTACTTGGGGATGCATTCACTCACCTCTCCCAAAATATGATCCTGATCTCTGAATGTTGCTTATCCTGATATGGTAAATGTCTCTTTGGTCTGTACTCCTGATTCCCATGCCATAGCACATTGGCTTTTTATGTGAGTGTATAAACATTCACATTCTAGAAGCCTTGTAATTGAAAAATAGCCTGTCTTCAATACATTTCTTTTAGAAAAGGCTTAGACTGTGGTTCAGATCTCGGCTTTACTACTTACTAGTGGCTTTAGACACGTCTCAGTTGTGAGTGATATACCTGCCTAAATAACATAATCTTTGTGAGGTGCCTAGAATTATCCATCAAATTTTAGGTTTTAAAGTAATTTCCCTTTTGATATTCATACACGTATATATATTTAAACTCAATATGAAAATTTCAGTGGAACATGTTTTCATAAATAAATAGATTGAGAAATAAGATGACAATTTCAATGTTTTTCCTTGCAGATATTTCCCTTTCCTGGCTAAACAGAAATCTGGTTCCCCAGAGTGTGATATCCTGAGCAACGTTTTTGCAATTCTGTCAGCAAAGAATCTCTCTGAAGCCACAGCCTCTATTGTGATGGATATAGCCGATGACCTTCTTAACCTTCCAGATTTTGAACCCACAGAAACACTTTCCAGCTTGCCAGTAACTGGATGCGTATACGCAGAAAGTGCAGACGGTATGTGTGCTGTACAAAGCACATGATTCTTAGATTTCTGAAGTAGCATTTGTGCCCTCAGAAAGGAAAAAGTCAATACAATTTGATTCTTTTAATCACTTACATTATTAAGAGAGTTTCTTTTCTCTGGAAATTAAGACCAATTTATATAAACTGAATTTTCTTGGCCGTGGTACAAATTCAGATTACTTATGCTCCAGAAAGCTCAACTGTCTGTCCATCAGGAAATTAGTAAGTGACTTCCACTGTCATGTCTCTGAATTCTTCCTGTCAAATTATCCTAACAGTTCTTTTACTGCTACCAAAAATGGCTTACATAAAGCCTCAGGGGTCTCTTACATAAATTTTTAATTTAGCTAATAATACATTATGACTAAGAAAAAAGTTATTTAATCTTTAGAGTTGAAATTTATTAAATTTTTTAAATTTATTAAATTTTATGAAAATTGAGTGCTCTTCTTGTCTGTCATTATGAAGATAGTGTGCAATTATCCTTTAAGAGAATAGTTAATTAAAATCGAAACATTTTTCACTCTTTTTTTCAGAGTCTATCACGATGGGAGGACGATTAATTCTGCCTCATGTACCTGCAATTCTCCAGTATCTCAGCAAAACTACAATAAGTGCAGAAAAGGTGAAAAAGAAGAAGAATAGGGCACAAGTCAGTAAGGAACTTGGCATTCTGTCAAAGTAAGTGATATATTGGTCCTTAAAAGAAAACATTACTATCCGTGGTTTTAATTTTTGCCAAATTATATCTAGTTTTTTAATTATTCTAATGTGGTAATAAGCTGAAAAGGTTTTCAGTATTTTTAAATGCCCTCCATTTTTAAGTTAACGTAGAATTGTTTCTCTGCTGGAATATTCATTAGAAAACTTTTATGGCATCTGCCTTCATTTTATTATGGGAACAGTCTTCAAAATTCTAAAGTAGACTAATAGATTTGCATATTTTGTTCAGTTAGAATTTTGAGTTACATGAGATCACATACTTTCCATATTTTTTTTAGTTTAATTAATAAAAATAATTCATTTGAAAGAGCAGGTTATGGTTGTTTTGTTTATTTGTTTTTTAAGGGTCAAGATCTTGCAGGGATTTTTAAAGATTCTTTTTGGCACCAGACCTAGTAAATATATAATTGTGATTTCTGTAGCAAGGTTGGTAAACCAGAACGCAAAAAATGTTTCCATTTTAAACTCTAAAATTGTTACAGGACTTAGCTGTTCAACGTTTATTTTTTCTGTTCCTCAACGGTAACACAAAATGATATATTAGAATCTTTCAGGAACTTCTTTGAAATGTTTTATTTATACTCTTGTATTTCTAAGTTATGCAGACTGGAAAACCACACAAAATACTCTCATATTTTATCACAGGCTGTGTGGTAGTGAAAAGAGGATGAGAGACAAGGCACCAGAAAGACCAGGGTTTGGAAGGCCTGCTCCACTTCTTCTTTAGCTGTGTGACATCAGCTTCGCTGAGTCTCAGTTTTCTTTGGGCAAAATGGGGCTAAAAATAATTCCTATATTGAAGGCTCTCATGGGAGTTAAATTGAAACACTGCACATAAAACCTTAAACAAGTCTTGGCACTTAAAAATGTTATTTTCTTTGTAAAATAAGAAATTAATACTCATCAAAAAAATAACAAAAATAATAATAAGAAAAGAAATTACTAATTGTCAGATTATAGCATCAGAGTTTACAGTAACCTACCTACAAAATCAGATGTTACAAGAGAAATAGAATTGAGCCTGAAGTTGGAGAGAAATAGGAATGGACACTGCTATAAATAAGTTGGTTAAACTTTTCCTACACGCACACATAAAAGCCACCTGTGTCTGTCACGTTTTTCTACAAAAAGTTTAACTTCTTAGAGAAGTACTCTTACCTTGTGTACCTTCCTTACATATCAGTTTTTCCCCTTCTCTAGGATCAGCAAGTTCCTGAGAGACAAAGAACAAAGTTCTCTACTCATTACACTTCTTCTTCCTTTCCTCCACCGTGGCGGTATTGCTCAGGTACAGATTCACAGGACATTGGCTTTGTCTTTAGAGTGGCAATCAATTATTAAGGTTTATCTGTGAGCAGTAATTTCATCGGTTAGATTCTGTGATGTATTTGTGAAAAGACTTTATACAGAAATATAAAATTAAAAATAGAGGAGAAACACTGGGAGGGGTAGGAATGGGGACGAGCAAGAAGGTGGAAGCACCATCATCAGTCCTAACAGTCATTTTCCTTTCTTTAGCTTCCAGTCCATTTCAGGATATTTTTTTCCCTCTCTCTTTGATCAGAAATAAATCTGGAACCCAAGAAATGCCTTGTATAATCTTAAATATGGATCACAGTTGCAGAATTGAATGAAAAGACAGACTATATTAATATTACATGCAGATAAGAAGGGTTTTTTTTTTTAAGATTTTCTTTATTTGCCAGAATCAGAGAGAGCGAGAAAGAACACAAGCAGGGGGAGCAGCAGGCAGGGAGAGAAGCAGGCTCCCCGCTGAGTAAGGAGCCTGATGCAGGACTCCATCCCAGGACCCTGGGATCATGATCTGAGGCAAAGGCAGGTGCTCAACCGACTGAGCCACCCAGGCATCCCAACAGCTAGGAGTTTTTAAAATGACTTTCAAACCTTAGTTCAATCTCAAGTAAAAGAGTCTTCCCACGGTTCAAACTCAATGAGGCCTTAGTAGCTACACTGAACATCTCTTGCCACATAGTAATTCCATATAGAAGACCACACATCTGTAGACAATCAGGAGTGTGTATTTTTCTTCAATAAGCTCATTTTTCTTGGCTCTTTTTGGACTAGACAGAGAAGAAATTATGTTCCAAAACCATGTGTATTTTCTATTTAGAATTAAAGGAAGAAACTATTAATGGACATCGTTGTGGATTTTATGTTAAGTTAAAATGCTAAGAACTTTTAAAGACCTATGAAATAACTTTTCTAATTACTACTTGTGCTTCTTATTGATAATTATTTGTTTTCTGTGCTATAATATATTAAAGCCAAGTTGACCAGTTTTCTAAATTACTGAAATGTGATTTCTCTTAATATTTCTTCTTAAGGATACAGAGGTCGATATTTTGGTGACAGTACAAAACCTGTTAAAACATTGCCTGGAGCCTACAAGCTTCCTCAAGCCTCTAGCAAAACTCTTCTCAGTTATTAAGAATAAGTTGTCAAGACAATTGCTTTGTACAGTTTTCCAGGTCTGTAATACTCATTTTTACCCCAAACCACCCCTTTTTAAAAAGATAACTATGACATGTGACACATAGTAACAGCTTCCTTGGTGCCAACATGATGTTTCATATAAATTTGAGTGGAAAGAGGGAGTTGAAGGGAGGAGGGCAGAAAAGTTGAGGTTTTATTCAATAATGATATACTGTTTTCATTCCTTTTAGACTCTTTCTGATTTTGAGAGTGGATTAAAATATATTACTGATGTTGTCAAGGTAAGAGAGAAAGTCTTACATTTCTCTTTTGCTTCAAAAGTATTATCGTTTTTGTTTATTTAAGATTTATATACCTTCATCTGTGTTTTCAGTGTTTCAATGTTTTCATTTCTTGTAGCTTAACGCCTTTGATCAAAGACATCTTGATGATATCAACTTTGATGTTCGCTTCTCAACATTCCAGACCATCAGCTCTTATATTAAAGAGATGCAAACTGTGGATGTTAACTACCTAATTCCAGTTATGCATAACTGTTTCTATAATATGGAGGTAGGTTTTTACAGCAAAAATTTATGAATTGTTTTTCATTGTTTTGATAATACAACTACATGACCTGATTTCTTAATTTGTGTTTTGAGCAAGGTAAAGGTTTTTGTGTAAAATTTCTTTTAGCTGCGGACTGTTTTGTGTGGTGAAGACCATATTGTTATTCTCATGATTTAAAAGACAAATATTTTTAATAAAATAATATATGTGGAAGCACTTAGAAAAATCCAAAAGCTGTGTATTAGAATAGGAAAATTCATAGAGACAGAAAGTAGATTAGTGGTTACCCAGGACTGCTAGGGGGAGGGAGGAGTGGGAACAGGGAGGGAGGACTTCTCATTGGTACAGGGTTTTATTTGCGGGGGGATGAGAATACTCTGAGGTTAAGTAGTGGTGACAGTCGCACACGTTGTGAATACACTAAAAACCATTGAATTATACACTTTAAAAGGGTGAATTTTATAGTATTTCAATTATATCTCAGTTTTTTGAAGTTGTGTCACTATATTAGTCTGCCCTCTTTTATTGATACAGAAATATAAAGGGTTCTGACCATATTAAGTATCATGTTGCTGAATTGAATTAAAACCCAAAATTAGGGGGGCGCCTGGGTGGCGCAGTTGTTAAGCATCTGCCTTCAGCTCAGGGCATGATCCCGACGTTCTGGGATTGAGCCCCACATCAGGCTTCTCTGCTGGGAGCCTGCTTCTTCCTCTCCCACTCCCCCTGCTTGTGTTCCCTCTCTCACTGGCTATCTCTCTCTGTTAAATAAATAAAATCTTTTAAAAAAACACCCAAAATTGGGGAACTTGAAACCCTTGATTTATAGTTAACCATGTAATGGCATCAGTAATCTCTTTGTGGCGTTTTGTCATTGTTGTTTTTTAATATTTTATTTATTTGAGAGAGAGAGATCACGAGAAGGGGGGGAAGGGTAAAGGGAGAAGTAGACTCCACACTAACCAGGGAGCCGGTGCTTGACTCGATCCCAGGACCCTGGGATCATGACCTGAGCTGAAGGCAGATGCTTAACCGACAGAGCCACCCAGGTGCCCTCTTTGTGGGGTTTTATATTATTCATCTGATATTAATGATTATGTAATATATGAAAAAGAAATCTCCCCATTTGGGGCTAATTCTTCATATTTCATGTCAAATTCTAGCACAAAGAATTCCAGATCACTGCCTGGTTGGCTGAGTTGGCAGTACTTTCTCCACATTCACTACCTACATCTCAACCCAGGAACTGGAGCACAGCTAACCAGAATTATACCAGCCAACTCTGTCATTTTCAGTGATAACATGATATTGAATATTGAAAACTGGCTTTAGTGAACCTTTTATTCTGTTGGCTTTGAGAAATAAAACTAATCAAAAATTCTATTTCATCGTATTTTCCAAATCAGAGTGTCACTTGTCAATAAGCATGATTTTTTTAAGTTATTTACTACAGGCATACCTCATTTTATTATGCTTTGCAGATACTGTGTTTTGGGGGTTTTTTTATTTTTGTTTTACGAATTGAAGGTTTGTGGCAACCCTGCTTTGAACAAGTCTTATCAGTGCCATTTTTCCAACAGCACTGGCTTATTTTATATCTCTGTGTCACATTTTGGTGATTCTCACAATATTTTAAACTTTCTCATTATTATATTTGTCACGATGATCTGCGATCAGTGATTATGATGCACTGAAATCACAGATCATGGTAAGTATTTAGTAATAAGTAAATATTAATTAAGGTATGTACCTTGTGTTTTTAGACATAATGCTATTACACACTTAATAGACTATAGTATAGAGTGTAACCATAACTTTTATATGCACTGGGAAACCAAAAAATTCATTTACCCATTTCACTCATTTATTATGATTTTCACGTGGCTGTGGTGGTCTGGAACCAAACTCAGACTATCTCTGAGGTACGCCTGCATATTCCTCACAGCCCTACGTTTGGTTCTCTCCTAGGAATGATGTACTTGGGGGACATTTCTTAGGAGAGATCTTTATGTAGAGGAATGGCAACATTTTGTAAACTCTTCCATTGGGAGATAATATTCCATATTATAGTTATTACACAGAAGAATGTGTTTTGTTTTGTTTTGTTTCCCGTTTCTAGTTAGGAGACATGTCTTTAAGTGATAATGCCAGCATGTGCCTGATGAGTATCATCAAAAAGCTAGCTGCCCTGAACGTTACAGAGAAAGAATATAGGGAAATCATTCATCGTTCACTCCTGGAGAAGTTGAGGAAAGGACTGAAGAGCCAGACAGAGGTATTGGGTTTTGCAGTTGTATCTTTGTCTTTTACATACTACTGTTGTGGGTTTTGTTTTTGTTTTTATTTTTCCCTACTTAGGCTGTTGTTGAAAAGCAGTCAGGCTTAGTACGTTTAATCTGAATACTTGATTGCATATATACTCACCAAACTCTTAAAAGGAGAGTGGGAATAGAAAGGAGAGTGATCACTTCTGAGCTTATAGTTTATGTTTACAGTGGGAATGTTTTACTTTTTTAAAAAATTATAAAAAAAATTAGTGAATTAGATAAATTTCATATTATTTAGAAAGCAAATTCTTAAAAAAAATTTTTTGTCTCAACTTGGCATTTGCAGACTATTCAACAGGATTATACCACAGTGCTTTCCTGTTTAATTCAAACCTTTCCAGATCAACCAGAATTTAAAGACTTGGTACAGCTTACTGATTGCCATGATCCAGAAATGGACTTCTTTGAGAATATGAAGCACATTCAGGTAGAAGACACTTCCATGTTGTTTTTTTTCCCCCCTACCTATACAATAAGCATTTCAAACTGTTCTATCTCATTTAAAAAGATATAGTTTAGTTTTCCAAAAAGTTTTGAGCCTCTCGTTCCTTGGTCTTCATGATTGTCAGTCAAATTAGCACAGGGAATGATCATTTTCCTGGGTCTGTTTTCTTTCTTGGTATCATAAACCACAATAATAGTGTCACATTTCTCTGCCATTTCCTAAGAAGTATATAAATGCTTTAGGATCCATTGTTAAACAATGCTAGGGATTATATCTCTGGAAGGAAGTCAAGGCACAGTTTGTTCATGTAACACATGGACCGTATCTCAGTCCTTTAATCTTTTCATGGAAAAGGAACATGGTACTGAAATGGAGCTGGTTGTAGGTGAGTGTATTCAATAAGTAATTCTTATTTTATCTAACTTACAGATCCATAGAAGAGCAAGAGCCTTGAGGAAACTGGCAAAACAATTAATGGAAAGCAAAGTTGTCCTGTCTTCTAAATCTCTTCAGAATTACATCATGCCTTATGCCATGACTCCGATTTTTGATGAGAAAATGCTCAAGGTAGGACATGAGATCTAGAAACCATTAAACCTCTACCCATACCATGACACACTTTTGCAAAGTGCGTATGGGGTTAGTAACATCCATATTGGTGTTGTCACAATAATTAGAGACTTAAAATAGTTCTGAAGCCCTTAGAATGGTACTTGGCACATAGTAAATGTTCTGTAAATGGTAGCTGTAATTTTTATTTTCACTATTATTAGCCCGCAGAGGCTAATCACAAAATATTTCCCCTCAGAAATAAATGATCACATTACTAACATAGCATACTTTTATTTTTGTATCATAGGACTTAATTCTGATAAACGCCATTTAGCAGCAGAATTATTGTTTTCCCAAATGGCTCATGAGAAATGAAGTTAAACAACAGCTACCTTTTCTTTAGTGTTATACAGATACAGCAGCTATTCTAAGTACTTTATATAATCTTACTTCATCCTCACCACAGCTTAACCCTATAAGGACTGTCATCACTATTTTACAGGAAAGTAAACTGGGAAGTATTTAACTTTCTCAAAGATATTCAGAATGAGAATCAGTATTTGAACTTAGGACTGTCTTCGCTTTTATACTGCATAGTGCCAAAAACAGTGCCTGGCACATTGTAAAGCCTTGATAGATATTTATTGTTTGGATTAATGAAAGACAGTACCCAGAAATTTAAGTCTAATTGAGGTGATATCAGGAGTTGTGACTTGAATTTATACTGTGTTGATCACATGATGTCCTGCAAAGGTAGGTTTCCCCTGTTGTTTCAAAAATTTTTAAAGAATTACCTAAGTAAATAAAAGACTACTCCCCAGAATTCCAGTTTAAAGAGTCAGTAAGCACAACCAACATATACTTTATCTCTATTGGCTTACTAGTTATCATGGGCCTATTTTCTTTTTTTGTAGGCTTTATCTCTACATCAGTTTTAAACCACGCCATACATTATTATTTTTGCTTTAAACAGTCAATTATTGAGGCGTGTGGGTGGCTCACTTGGTTAAGCATCTGCCTTCAGCCCAGGTTTGATCCCAGGGTCTCAGGATCAAGTCCCACATCTCCCTCCTTGCTCAGCAGGGAACCTGCGTCCCCCACTGCCCCTCCCCCTGCTCATGCTTTCTATCTCTCTGTCAAATAAATAAAATCTTTTAAAAAAATAAAATAAACAGTCAAGTATCTTTAAAGAGATCTTTCAAGGGACACCCGGGTGGCTCGGTTAAGTGTCTGCCTTCACATCAGGTTATGATCCCTGGGTCCTGGGATCAAGTCCTGCAGGCTCCTTGTTCAGCAGGAAGCGTGTTTCTCCCTCTGCCTGCCACTTCTCCTGCTTGTGCTCTCTCTGTCTCTCTCTCTGACAAATAAATAAATAAAATCTTAAAAAAAATAAAGAAATCTTTTAAAATAAGGAAAGATCTTTTATATTTGCTTACATATTTATAATTTCTGGTCACTTCCAATTAATTACAATTTTCTAGTCATTCCTTTGGGTAGATCCAGACATATTCCTATATCATTCTACTCCTGACAGGAAGACCTTTAAATTTTTTGTAGCACAGGTCTACTGATGAACTCTTTCAGTTCTTATTTGTCTTTTCTCATTTTTGCTTTTATAGATAATGTTTCTAGGTATGGAATTCTAGATTGAACAGTTTCTTTTTTTTTTTTTTTCTGTTCTTTAAAGATAATTGCTGTACTGTCTTCTGGTGTATATCATATCCAACAAGAAGTCATTCCTAATCTTTGTTCCTCTAAGTGTAACGTATCTTTTTTTTTTTTTTTCTGGCTGCCTAGAAAATCATGTTTTTTGTACTTGGAGTTTGTTGAGCTTTTTGGATCTATTGAGTTGTAGTGTTCTTCAGACTTGTAAATTTTGGACCATTATTTCTTCAAAGATACTTTTGGGTCCTTTCTTGCTTTTGGAGGCCACAGTGTATATAAGACCACTCAGAGTTGTTTCAAGTACACTGAGGCTCTTTTTTTTCCCCATTACTTTTTTTTCTGAGTTTCATTTTGTTTCACTTTTGTATCACTATGTCTTCAAGTTCACTAATCTTCTCTTCTTCGGAGCCTAATCTGTTTTTAATCCCATCCAGTGTGTCTTCCCTCCCATAATGACTTTTCCATTTCTAGACATTGAGTTTGGGCCTTTTTTATATCTTAACTCTCTTTCCTTAACATGTCGTTGCTTTCTTCTCCCTTCTTGATCTTATGGAATTTAATTTTATCATTTGTCTTACCTTTGTCTACTATAAGTCTATCATGTGTCGTTTTTGGGTCTGTTTCAACTGGCTGATTTTTCTTCTCATGAGAAATATTTTTCTGCTTCTTGGTATGCCTGTGCAGCTTTCCTCTCTGTGTGGCTCTCTCCTCTCTGGTGCTCTGCCCTGTGGACTCTAGCTGCCACAGCCTCAATGCTGTCTCCATACATCAGGGAGACTACTGGGCCCTTTTTGGGTTTCTCCTCCTGTGCTGTGACACTATGAATTAGGGCAATTATAAGACACACTTCATTTGTCGCCTTTCTCTCAGGGAGCACTGAACTATACTGTTTGATGTCCAGAGTCTGAAAACTGCTGTTTCATATATTTTTGTCTACTTTTCTAGTTTACAGTATGAGGGCAAATCCAGTCCTTGTTCTTTATGATGGCATGAAAGAGATGTCTCCAACGCAGTGTACTCTTGAATGCTGAGCTGTGCTTTAAAGTTAACTTTAGTGTTTGTCAACTTTTACACATGAATTTACTTCATTCACTCTGATGGCTTGAACCCATCAGAGAGGTCTGAATGGAAAAAAGCCCAAAATGCATTAATACTCTTTAATTACAGTGTCATTCCTTTACTTGACAGCATCTTTTCTTAGAGCTGGGGGGGGGAAATGGAGTATAGTTTGGGCATTCCTTCCTTTCTGTAATTGCTGATCACCTACTGTCTAAGCTTTTTTATGTATGAAATTAGCTCTGTATTTTGTTAGCAAATGTTATTCTGTGTTGATGCTCTTGATTTGTTTTACAGCATGAAAATATAACCATTGCTGCCACAGAAGTTATTGGAGCTATTTGCAGACATCTGTCTTGGTCAGCATATATATATTACTTGAAACATTTCATTCATGTTTTACAGACAGGACAGATCAATCAAAAGTTGGGTGTCAGGTACGTACATAGGGTCAAACTTCTTATTTTTTTGTTTTTAAAATGTCAATTTTGTATTGTTTCTTGAAGTAGTCTTGCTAATCTCAGTTTACTTTTACCTTGTATTAATGTTTGTTAAAGTAAAAAATAACTAAAACTGGTAAAAATAATTTTAGTGTTTGTAAGTCTTTTAATGTTTCCTTTTAATCATTGAATGATGTTGTGACTCAAACAAACATTTCTGTGTACCTTCTTTTTAACAGTTTGCTAGTAATAGTGTTAGAAGCATTCCACTTTGACCACAAAACTCTTGAAGAAAAAGTGAGAAAAATCCAGAATGATGAAAGTAAGTTTTTAAAACTTTCTTAAACTAAATTTCCATTCTGTTTTTGGATAATTGATGATGATGAATTAAAGATGGCAAAACTCAGCTTACCACCTTTTTCTGCTCCTATAGCAGTGACTAGTTAATGAGTCAGGAAGAAGTAAAAGCAGATGATTTAGTATTTGTGTAAAAACTTATTTAACAATAGAGAAAGCCATTCTAAATTATATGGGTAAAAAATCTGAGCTGTAGATTATTTATATAGAAATCCAATTTTACCACCTGCATGTATAGAAAGAATATTAAGCAACGAATGCAAAGAAAGTATAAGAAAAGAATTAAAAATTAGAGCAACAAATAATAAAATACAAAGTAGATATAATAAGAAAGATCATCAAAGCTAAAAATAGGTATTTTAAAAGATTATAAATTGGCAAAGCTCTGTCAGAATTGGTCAGTGAAATAGAAGGCATAGTAAACNTCATCAAAGCTAAAAATAGGTATTTTAAAAGATTATAAATTGGCAAAGCTCTGTCAGAATTGGTCAGTGAAAATAGAAGGCATAATAAACATTAGGAATTTTAAAAGGTCACAATTAAATGAAAAAGGTGAAATAATGTTATGATCTTTGTACTTACAAATTTGAATACTTGAGTGAGATATACATATTCTTAGAAAAATAAAATACAAAAGCTGGCTTTAGAAGAAATAGAAAATCTGGGTGTATCTCTAACCACTAAAGAAATTGACTGTAGTTAAAAACCTCCTGATGAAAATATAAGGTCCTCACTGTTTTATAGGCAAGTCCTACAAATATTTAAGGAATGGATAATTTCAACCTTATGCTTTCCATTTCAGATGATTGATAGAGGAAGCCTCCACTAACTCATGAAGTTGGTATAATTGGTTAATGGAATTTAACATATTAGCATGTGGTCATCTAAAGAGACACAAGGGAAACATTTGATTAAATTCAGTGTGTATGCTATCAAATAAGGCATAATTAGAAATTTCCTTAACCTGTTAAAAGAAAAGAATGAACACTTAAATGGGCCAAGAGACTAATTGTTTTTGCTAAAAACATTGAAATATTCTGGCCCTCAGTTTGCACTACTCCAACATTCCTTCCTAGTCAGAATTTTCTAATTCTTTGATTCACAGTAAAATCATCGTAGAGCCACACTAATTAATAGCAAAGACTGGCTTGAATTTGTAGGAACTTAAGTGTGTTTTAAACCATTAGCGTACTAAAGCGCCTTAGTGGTTCATCTTTATCTATCAAAATGCAGTGGAATCTGCATTTTGTAATTTTGCATAAACAGAAACATTAAAAATTAAAATACTTAATTGCTCAACTATCTCTTTTCTTCTTAGATATGACTGAAGTTTGAAACATTTATTGAACAACTACTATGACCTGGGCCCTTATAGACATTCTCATAAGAATCTTACAAGAACCTTAGTTGTTAGTTACCCCATTTTTTTTTAATTTAAAAAATGAGGAAAGGACTTGAATGGTTATTTTTCTTTTTTTTTTCCACTTTCTTTTTTTTTTATTATGTTCAGTTAGCCAATATATATACATGATTTGTTTTAGATGTAGTGTTCAACGATTCGTTAGTTTGCATTGACATGGATAGAACTGGAGGGGATTATGCTAAGTGAAATAAGTCAGGCAGAGAAAGGCAACAATTATATGGTTTCACTCATATGTGGAACATAAGGAATAGCACAGAGGACCGCAGGGAAAGGGAGGGAGGACTGGGAAGAAATCAGAGAAGGAGACAAACCATGAGAGACTCTGTACCAAACTAAGGGTTACAGAAGGGAGGGGGTGAGGCGATGGGGTAGCCAGATGATGGGTAGTAAGGAAGGCACATGTGGTAATAAGCACTGGGTGTCATACCCCATTATTTTTGATACAAGAAATTATAGTTCAAAAGTATAAAGTAACTTTCTCAAAGCTACATAGCCAGTAAACAAAATAAAGACTAATAGCTACCATTTTTGAAAGTCAGTGAAGTGTCAGAAACATATTTTGGGTGCATTATAGACTTTATCTCATTTAATCGTCACAATAGCCTTGCAAGATAGGCACCATCTCCAGCTTAAAAGAATCCAAAGCCTAGTCTGGTCACATGGCTTGTTAGCAGAGCCAAGCCTGAACTTGCCCCACAGTACTGTACTGCCTAATTTTCTTTAATAAACTGAACCCTGTAGTAAGGGACATTCCTGCATGAGAATGTTGGCTGCCATTATGATTTTCATGCTCATGAGTATAGGTTTTCGTTTTTGGAACCCTCCAGCCACAGTACTTTTGGAAGCTTCCTTTTGGTTAAGATCCTCCTCCCACCCTAGCCTCCCAGTGTATTCCCAGAGTACCCTGTACTTGCTCTCTCACCCTCATAATTGTGAGTTTACTTGTCTCTATTCATCATTAGGCTCCAAACTGTAAGACAGCAAAAAAACCATAACCCTCTCATTTAGTGCTGTTTCCTTAGCACTTATCTTGCCTCCCCATAGTGATGACTAATTTTAATTGGATGTTGGTGGGAAAGACTACGTAACACAACTATGTTGTTTCCTTATTTGATTTAAGGTGACTTTTGTTGTTCACTAAACACAGACACAATAGAAGTGATTGAGTTGCCAGAGAATGAAACCATGGATTTAGAGCAAATGGATGAGGAAGAGAAGGAAAACAAATGTAAGAGCTTGTCAGACAACAACAAAGAATTGGGAAATCCTGATCCAGCTGATTGTGAAGGGACATCAGCTAGAGAACCTGAGTGTATCACGGAGTCCCTCTCTTTCCTTCCTCGGAATAAGGAAGAATTGGAGAGAACGATTAAAAATATCCAAGGAACCATAACTGGGGATATCCTACCCAGGCTACATAAATGCCTGGCATCTACGGTAATCCTTCTATTTGGGGCACAGGATGTCTCTGTGAACCTGGGTGTTTGTGGGGCCCTGTCAGACTGAGGCTCCTAACTTCAGCTTCTGGATTGTCTTTTACCTCAGCATTTACAGTTCACCTCCCTTGATCTGTCTCATCATCCTTAGGTCCCTCTCCTGCTGGAGCTGAGCAGCAGTGTTTCTTCATTATGGTTTTCATGTGGTAGATAGATCCTCTCTATCTCCTAAGCAGTTAATTAAATGACTCTCATTTCCAAAAAAGAACAAGTTTTTAAAAATTAGAGTATGTTTCCCTTTTCAGCATCTTCTCTGCTGTTTAAAATTCATCTTCATCCTGGTTAACAGGGATAACATTTACTAGTGGATTCTCATGAAGTCAGAGCCTTTCCTTCTCAGTGTAAAACATGGATTGGCAGACTGTGGTCCATGGGCTGGACCTAGCCTGCAGCCTGTTGTTGTAAAGGAAGCTTTATTGGAACACGGTCACACTCACTGTTTTACATGTTGTCTAATTCTGCTTTTGCGTTACCACAGGAGAGTTGAGTACCTTCCACAGAGACCATAGGGCTAAAAATATTTACTATCTGACCCTCTACAGAAGTTTGCCAGCCCCTGGTGTAAAATATTGACTTGATCATTTTGTATATTTGTAAATATAACTTCTTATTTGAGGCACTGTATTTCTTATATACCAACAGTATCACTCAAAGTCTTGAAAATCCCAACTGATATAGATTTCTTACAATTTCTACATATTTCACAGCAGTCTTAATCTACATCAGTGAAAATTTGGCTTTATTTTTTTCTGGTTACTCCTTTGGAAAAAAAACCTTCTGTTTTATAATTGTTAAAATTATAAATTTTAACATAATTGCATAATTCAGTTTGTTCTTTAAGACAGTAAACTTGGAAATGGTCATAAGATGTATCAAAAGAGCTTACCTTTTAAATGCGAGGTTGCAGTGTTTGTAGGTCCCTGATCCATGTTTGTATTAGTTTAACCTAAATTTTTCTTACAGACTAAAAGGGAAGAAGAACACAAGCTCATAAAATCCAAGGTTGTGAATGATGAGGAAGTAGTTCGAGTTCCTTTAGCCTTTGCCATGGTAAAGCTAATGCAGTCCCTTCCACAAGAAGTTATGGAAGCTAATCTGCCAAGGTATACTGTGTAATAAATTAGAAAAGTTTGGTGAAACTCAAAAATTGGTTCTTTCTCCCTGACTGTTGAATCTCTCTTGTGAGGAAGAGGAAAGTACTGTCACAGTTTGCTGTGATTTCAAATCCTAATTGGGAAATTTGGGTATTGATNAGAAAAGTTTGGTGAAACTCAAAAATTGGTTCTTTCTCCCTGACTGTTGAATCTCTCTTGTGAGGAAGAGGAGAAGTACTGTCACAGTTTGCTGTGATTTCAAATCCTAATTGGGAAATTTGGGTACTGAANGATTTCAAATCCTAATTGGGAAATTTGGGTATTGATTAATTAAGAGACAGAAGGATATTTGTATTTTTATTTGCTTCTGTGTTTTGATTAGTCCTTTTCAACTTTTCATTTTCTAGTATTTTACTGAAAGTATGTGCCCTCCTCAAGAACAGAGCACAGGAAATCAGAGACATTGCACGCAGCACGCTAGCAAAAATAATAGAAGACCTGGGTGTCCACTACCTACAATATATTTTAAAAGAATTACAGACTACCCTTGTCCGTGGATATCAGGTAAATGGCATTATGTGCCTTATATTCACTCAGGTTGGATTGAAATTCAAATATTTGCAATTTGAACACTATAAGTGATGGTGCTTTTTGTCTGTCTTTAGTAAGGTTGCTGCACTGCAGTAGCAATCAAGAATATTCACAAGTTTCTAATCAGCATTTTGAAAATCTGTTTTTAGAAAAACTCCTATATTTGAATATAAAGACACTTATAGGCCTGTTTATAAAGACACTTATAGGCCTGGGTTATATAACCTGTCTTTTTTCCCAAAGCATTTGATAACAAGTTTTGTATTTTCTGAGTTGTTAAAAAATATTCTTGTTGAATGCATGTTGACTATTACCACAAATGTGAATAATAAAGTACACATACATTTGTTTAAGAGTTGAACTATATACTATAAGTGATAAAAATAATAGGATCTCCAGGTGGAATACAAAGCTCTTTGAGTAGTTACATGGCTGGCTAGCTCCTCACTACTCCAGGTGTGGATCTTGGATAAGCACCATCAGCAACACCTGGGAGCTTGGTAGAAATGCACAGTTTAGGGCCCTGCACCTGACCTATGCTTCTGCATTTCTCAAGTTTGAGAAACACTGTAGCTTGTTCTTTTCAAGTACCCAGTCAAGACTCCTGGTAGTTAGCTTTACTTTCTGTATCTGAATTTGCTCAAAGGTAAGCTTGCTATTCTATAGGTTATATATCTAACACACTAAAAATATCAGTATTCATTTTAATTGTCTCTCTTTGTATAGTTTTTTGATGGTTGCTCTAGGAATTACCATATACATACTTATTTTTAATATTCTACTTAGAATTAGTGTTTTACGACTTCAAGTGAAATATAGAAAACTTACCACAATATGGATCCCTTCACCCTTTTTTTATTCTATAGTTCTTTGTCATTATATCTCTATATATTGAAAACTTCATCAGGCAGTGGTAGAGTTTTCGCTTGTAATTGTCAAATATATTTTAAAGAACTCAAGAGGGAAGAAATAGTTTGTCAGTTTGCCCAGATATTTATCATTTCTGCTGCTCTTACATTTCTGAATTTCCAAGTTTCTTTCTGGTAATCATTTCCCTTCAGTCTAAAGAACTTCCATCAGCAATCTTGTAGGGCAAGTATGGTGGCAGCAAATGCTCTTAGTTTCCTGTCATCATTGACAGTACTTTTCTTTCAGCACTTTAAAAATATTGGATCACTTCTTTCTGGCCTTTCTGATGACTAATCCAGTTATTCAAATCATTGTCCCCCTCTAAGGAATGCATCGTTTTCTCTTCTGGCTGCTTTAAAGACTTTTTCTTTGCCTTTATTTTTCAGTAGTTTGATTATGATGTATCTGAGTTTGCTCTGCAGTTGGACGGGGACAGGGGAGGTACCCTATATGAGATTTGCTGAGCTTCCTAACCAAATTGGGGAAGTTTTGAGCCATTATTTCTCCAGATACTTTTTCTGCACTGTACTTTGTCCTCTCCTGGAACTCCAGTGAAATGAATGTTAGACTTTCTGTTTTTGTCCCACTGGTTCAGTTCTTTCTTTCTGTTGAATAATTTTTACTGATCTGTCTTCAGGTTCACTTACTCCTTCCTTTTTCATCTCCATCCTGCTGCTGGGCTCATCCAGTGAATTTCTTATTTGGGTTGTTAGGTTTTTCAGTTCTAAAATTTCCATTTAATTCTTTATATCTTCAGTTTCTTGGCTAGCACTTGAGTTTTCCATTCGTCTCAGTCCTCCAGGTAGAAAGCTGGGGCTTTATTGCTCCCACTTTGCCATGCACTTCCCACGGCTGTGCCCACAGGAGGGGCCAACCTGTGACGAAACAGAAAGAGAAGAGCAGCTAGAGTTGGCCTACCCTCTGGGCATGTAGTTCCACTGAAACAGAGGAAAGTCCCTTCCCACAGAGTTGTGGCTCTTCCCAGTTCCTATTTCTAGGCCATTGCCACCACCACGAGGGGTCTGGAAGAATGGAAAACAGAAGAAAAAACAGGGATTTCCTCCCTCTCTTAGAGCATTATGTGTTCCTGCTCCTACTCGTTGAGCTGTGGGGCTTCTCCTAGAGTTCCCTGTGTCCTGGCATCCACTTCATGTTAGCTGGGGGATACTGAACAGAAAACAGAGGTAAACTCCCTGGAAGTTAGGCTTGCATTCTAGTGTTCCTCCCTAGTAGCTGTTCCATGCATCCTTTCCAGGTGTTACAGCTGCTTTCAGTGGGAGAGACAGAGTAGGGTGTGCTTTTTCCATCTTACCTGGAATCAGAGCCCCTGTCAGTATTCATTTTTATTCTGCCCTTCCAACCAGCATTTATTTCGTGGGCTGCTTTATGTGACATGCTGTGTTAGGCAGCGGGCATAGGATAAATACAGTATATCTCCATCTTTTGGATTCATTCATATTTTAATGGAGCACCTGAGATGTTTAAATGAGTAGCCCTTTTTTCTCTGACCACCTGTTCTTTAAGTCCATTCCATGATTTGTTAAAATAATTAAAATAGGGATGAAAGAAAAACTAGTTTGGGTTTTAGTGTTAATACACTTAATAGTGTTAACACTATCAAACTATATTCCTCAAATGTCATTCTTCATCCTCCCCCCCAAAGGACTTTTAAGTATAAAGCCCACAGCAAACATTTTAAGTATATAAAAGTACATAAAGATCTCCAGTAGATACATACAAAATTGTGCCTTTAGAATCCAGTCGAGGGGTGCCTGGCTGTCTCAGTCAGTAGGGCATGCAACTCTTGATCTTGGGATTGAGTTTGAGCCCCACGTTGGGTGTAGAGATTACTTAAAAAATCAAATCCAATCTATATATTGATAACCAATTAGGTACTGACAACCAATTATGTTTCCTTAGCCTGTGATCATTATCTGATGTTCACCGTGATAATTTTATAGCATTAGAAGCAGCATAAAGAATGCAGAAAGCTTGAGAGGCAACATAGAATCGTGATACAGAGCAGGGGCTCTGGCACCAGTCCATATGGTTTCAAATCCTGACTGTACCACTGCCTACCCATGCAGCCTGTGGCAAGTTACTTGATCTCTCTGTGCCTCAGCGTCCTCATCTGAAAAGTGCTGATAATATAGCACCTACACCATAGATACAGTGAGTGAGGATTAAATGATTTAATACGTGTATGAGGTATTAATACAATGGTATTAATAGCCCATAGTAAGCTCTTAGGAATGTTAGCTGTGGTTACTATTAAGGGCAAAAATTTGTCTGTTTCCTTCAGAACAGCTTTGATTGTATTCAACATTGGCAAGCTCCTTAATGCACAGGTTGGTTTTTAAAGTTCAAGGCTCTTGTGCCTTTCTTTATAAATCAGTGGCCTGGTTTAGTCACAGTAATAGATCCCAAGCATAGTAATGTGTTTCTGAGCATCTTTTGTACAAAGTGATCATTTGGTTAGTCTTTTACATGGTGATATTTGTCAAAGTTTCTCCCTACAGTAATGACAGATATTACTCTGAGTGCTGTTTGCAGTACTTCTTAGATCTTATTTTTTTCCTAGTGTGGGATTCTTCACCATTCATATTGTTACTGTGCATTTCATTTTAGGTCCATGTGCTAACTTTCACTGTTTACATGTTGCTGCAAGGCCTCACCAACAAGCTGCAAGTTGGGGATTTGGACTCTTGCTTAGATATAATGATTGAGGTAAGTCTTAGGAAAAGGGAGTTGCACTTTTTTTTTTTTAATTAGGCAAAGGACACACAAAATCAGTTCACAAATTAAGAAATAATTATAGCCTATAGAAATGAAAATAATATTCTGTCTTATCTCTTAGATTAGCAGAGTTTAAAAGCTGATCAAGTGACATGAGATGGGCACTCTGCCATCCCTTTAGGTCATGAGTTTTGGTATAACCTTTCTGGAAAGAAAGCTGATGTTGTGTATCAAGAGCTTTAAAATAAGCAAAAATTTCAACTACTTTGAAGAATCTGTTTTAAAGGAATAATCAAAGATATATTTAGTCTGGGGTTTATATAAAAGTATAAAGCTTTACCTATAATAATGAAAAATAGAATAATGAAAAATTTATAACAATAAACTTTTAAAATTGGATAATGTGGTAATTTGGGGTGGGATTAAGAAGAGACTAAATTTGCCACATNGCTTTACCTATAATAATGAAAAATAGAATAATGAAAAATTTATAACAATAAACTTTTAAAATTGGATAATGTAATTTGGGGTGGGATTAAGAAGAGGCTAAATTTGCCACACAGCCTTTGTTTGTTCATAAAAAAAAATGTAGACACTTAAACATTTTGAATTAAATACATCAGTTTTGATAATTAAGTTGCAAATATCATAAGAGTTTTTAAAGAGAAATTAAGCTACTCTTTGGTAATATCAAAGAAGAAGTACCTGTCTGTCTATTCTATAATTATATACGTAAATGTGTATAGTATTCTTCTTTCATTTCCCCTTAGAAAAAAACCTTTCGGTGTTTCTATATTTGCTTGTCTTTCAGTAATTGGTCTCTGAACTACCTTGAAAAAGTGGAATCTAATAGGAATTCCTACCATCTAATTTCAGTCCTGTCTGACTTGCTTTCCCTTGATCTGGGTGTATCAGAGACTGCTTATGTTGACATATTTTGCTGATTGCATATAATTGCCACTTGGCTTTTTCCTCTCAAAGATTTTTAACCATGAGTTGTTTGGTGCCATTGCTGAAGAGAAGGAAGTGAAGCAGATCCTCTCCAAAGTTATGGAGGCACGAAGAAGCAAGAGTTATGATTCTTACGAAATCCTGGGCAAGTTTATAGGGAAAGATCAGGTTACAAAACTTATCCTTCCATTAAAAGAGGTAAGAACTTGAATGCAATACAGGAGATCCTCATGTTACAGTATCATGAGTTCTTGAAAAGAGCTACCATGCGGGATAAACCTAAGTGCTCCACTTAACTACCAGGATCTCCTTTGGTGCTAAGGGCACCTGTACCATATAGCCACTAGCTGGCAGCCCTAGTTGGGCATTCTAAACCAAGAACCAGAGTCCTGGATGTAAACCATGTGATACGGAAGCAAAATAATTGAAATGCAGGTGAATTTTATAGCTGGGTCAAGTCAGCAGCTAAGAACGTAGCTTTTGTGGAGTCAGATTGCCAAGTGGCATTTGTCGAACACGTATTATGTTCTAAGCATTGTTTCATTATCACTTCTAATCCGCACAATCAGTTTGAGATCAGTGGTACTTCTATCTAACGAATAAGAAAATGCACGTTCAGAAAGGTAGAAAAGTGGTTAAGGAGGAAAGTAAGGATTTAGTGGTAGATCTTTCTGTTCCAAAGCTCACATTCTCTGCACTGTTTTCATTCTGCCTCCTGTTGGGCAGAGACTGTAGTTTACTTAACCTTCATAATGTTCTCTGTGCCTAATGCAGGGGTGAAAATTCAATAAACGTTAATAATTCTTTTTATTACAATTTTATGTACTAAAACCAGCACTATTTAATGACATGAATTAACCAAATGTTAATTTCAAAGGTTTTGGTGTTAGATTAACTCTGTATTGTTCCTACAATGCACTCATCTTATCTAAACCTAAGAATGTTAGATAGGTTTTGAGGCTGAAAAAGAGTCAACAGAGCACATGAATTTTCCATTTATATCAAGTCCCTCCAAGGTAATGAAAGTTATTAACACCATGTCCTATGCAAAGGAATAGCTATAAAGTGCTGAGGCTTGTGTTGGGGTTGATGGTCGTGGATTCCCATTAAGTTCCTCTAATTTGGCCCAATGACTAATATCACACCTTGAGGTTTGTCCATCACAGCACTTTATTAGCATGGTTTCAGATGAGTAGTGACTACACTTTGTTACTGTCGTGTATGTGTGTGTGCTTGCCTGTAAGGCACTTGGAGGGTTGACGTCTTCCAAGTGTCACATCGTATCTCCAGCCGTGAGCCCTGAGATCTCACCACCAGAGAGCACAAGAGGGAGTACGAGATATCCAGAGGCACACTTGCTGCTGATAGTGGTTGTCTCTGGGATTGAGGTTATGTGTAGATAATACTTTGTATGCTCTGTTTGAAATTTTATTAAGAATGTTTCTTTTTAAATTAGAAAACAAAACCAAACATATATTAAAAAGCAAATATATATTTTAGAAACCACCATTACAACAAACAAAAATGCAGTCCTGTGTTACCTCAGAGTGATATTTATGTTTGCCTTTAGATCTTACAAAACACCACAAGTTTAAAACTGGCCCGGAAAGTTCACGAAACCTTGCGCCGCATCATAGCAGGATTAATTGTAAATCAGGAAATGACGGCAGAATCCGTTCTATTGCTCAGTTATGGTTTGGTCAGTGAAAATCTCCCCCTGTTAACAGAAAAAGAAAAGTAAGTTTGAAAGAAAAAACAAAAACCCAAAACCTACCTTAGGTGCTTGCTTCTGATAAGCCATTCAGTTCTTATTTACTCGTAAGTGGATTAATTTAATAATTTACCTTAGTAGTGTGTGTGTGTGTGTATGTGTATGTATATATATAAGATGGTACTACTTTCTGGTGTTTGGGCTAACGTCCTTCCAAGTAATAAATTTCACCTGGAGATTATTTTTTCGATAAATGAATGAGTTAGCTGTGACAGCAGCCGGGTGTTTTGGTATTTCTCTGAGACCGTTTTTGTTTTATTTATTGAATCAAAGTTATATATATTTTAAATATATACCTTTTGCTCTGATTAAACAGATACTTAAACCTTAAAAGCTTTTAAAATAACTTCCTTTGAATTTTGCTTCTGGGTTCTGAAAGAAACTCCTTGGCATATGTTTTCAAAATTCAAATGGAGTGTCCCCTTACTATCCATCTTAACTGTGTGTTCACCAGTCTGATATCTTTTTCTGGGGTTGTTCTACCACCTTGATAAACAACCTGAGAATCTCTGTGGTTCTCATGGTTAAAGGAGAAAAAATGCCCACAGCGAACAGCACATGCCTTAGCGCTGGGCTGCATCGCCAGACAGGGCCACAGTGACTGCCTGGAGTACAGCATACAGTGTTCTTCTCCCTCTTCTTCCTTTGTGACTGACAGAAATCCAGCAGCCCCTGCACAAGATCCACGTCTCCCACCTGAGAGCTGTCTTCTGCTCCCCCCAACGCCAGTTCGAGGTGGGCAGAAAGCTGTTGTGAGCAGGAAAACCAACATGCACATATTTATTGAGTCCGGGCTTCGGGTAAGAATTAACCTTAAAGTGCAATTTGCTACCCACAGTGAGTGCGCCTTTTAATCCTCTGCTAAATTTCCAGTACTGCTCATTTCCATTATAAATGCCTTACCATAAATAAATTATGGGATTTTTTTAAAGGTGAATCGGTCCGTTTACCATTTCTCTCTTCCAGTACTTATTTGATGACGTACCTGTCTCAGAATGAATGATTCTGACCTCTAACATTTATCATGGGTTCGCTGTTGTTTTGCATGGGCATCTCTAAATTGATTTTGAATTTTTTTTAAAAAGAGATGAGCTTCTAAAAACAAAAATTGGATCATTTATTTCTGTTTTAAAACCCTTCACTGGCTCCTGTTTTTCCTAAGAGCCCAGTCCTTCCTCTGGGCTCCGAGGGCCTAGCCTCCAATTGTACCATTCTAACACATCCCAGCCCCACTGGCCTCAGTTCTCTAGTCCCCACACTCGTCCCACTCCAGGACCTCACCACCTGCTCCTTCCTTTGCCTGGGTCCCCACAGAGTCTCAAAGCACGCTGCGTTTACAGTTCGTTAGTTGCTAGTCTGCCTTCCTGGCTGAGGTCCGTCATGCAGGGACCGTGTTCATTGTGATCACTGCTGTGTCCTGTGCGTGGAGCCAGCACCTGAATCAAAGCAAATGCTGAGTAATCACTTGGTAAATGAAGGTAGCATCTCAGCTCCACCCTGAGCTCCCACTTTCTTCACTTACGAGAGTCTCCCAGACCCTTTTCCCATTCCTTCCATTTTTGTCACGTCAGACAGAAGCATCTTAACATATTTCATGTTTGTCTCTTAAAATCATTTCACCTTCACCTAAGTCATTTGGTCTTATGGGCAACTGCTGTGAAATACTGTTTTGAATCTTTTAGCTGCTACATCTGAGTCTGAAGACTTCCAAGATCAAGTCTTCAAGTGAGACTGTTCTGGAAATGTTGGATCCTTTTGTCTCTCTCCTCATAGACTGCCTGGTTTCCATGGATGTAAAGGTGAGTTCTGTTGCTTCACAAGAGCCGTGTTGTGCACAATATCCAGAACTTTGAGGTTTGTGCTTCACAAGATGATTGAGTTTTTAAGTGGATTTATGATATTATAAACTACCTCTGTTCCCTGCATTACATTGCTTTCCAGTGGAATAATCCCTTATATTTGGATAGCCTTTAACAGTTTTATAAGCCCTGGAACATACATTACTTATTTGATTTGATCCTCACCATCGTGTCATGAGGGTGAGTTGGGGGGTCCCCATGTCAGCATTAATCCTCTTTGTCATCCTTGATACTACTACCCCCCACTGGTATGAATCCTCATAACGACCCATGAGGCACATATTATTAATGGTTCTGTTTTATTGATGAGAAAGCTAGGCCTTGGGCTAAGTGACTTGGCCCAGATCACAGATCTAGTATATGAGCCTCAGTGTGTCAGACTCCAGAGCCTACACTTCTCCATTTCCCGATTGCCTTTCTTACAGTGAAGGTGCCAGGAGGTTAAGTAACGTCTCTGTAGTTAAGTAGGTAATAAACTGCAGAGCTGGAATCTGAGCCCTGGCCTTTGACTCTCAAGGCCTTTCCTCTGTCTTCATCTAATCTAGCCCAAGAAAACCGTTACAGCAACCAGAGCAGCGTGGGTCTGTTAGGGTAGAGCTGAGCTAGGTGCACTAGCTGATCTCAGCAATCTCTTAGACTTAGCCCAGAGGTTCAGGGGTTCTCATATAATCGCTTGCTCTCAGTATATGTTTTTCATATCTTTTGGACAGCACTTAACTATTAAATTCTATAGTGTATTGTTCCCATACCTAATTTCTGAGCCAGCTGTCTGCTCCTTAAATAGAGGGATGGTGTGGGGCGCCTGTCTCGGCTGGTAGTGCATGCAACTCTTGATCTCANTCATTTCCATTATAAATGCCTTACCATAAATAAATTATGGGATTTTTTTAAAGGTGAATCGGTCCGTTTACCATTTCTCTCTTCCAGTACTTATTTGATGACGTACCTGTCTCAGAATGAATGATTCTGACCTCTAACATTTATCATGGGTTCGCTGTTGTTTTGCATGGGCATCTCTAAATTGATTTTGAATTTTTTTTAAAAAGAGATGAGCTTCTAAAAACAAAAATTGGATCATTTATTTCTGTTTTAAAACCCTTCACTGGCTCCTGTTTTTCCTAAGAGCCCAGTCCTTCCTCTGGGCTCCGAGGGCCTAGCCTCCAATTGTACCATTCTAACACATCCCAGCCCCACTGGCCTCAGTTCTCTAGTCCCCACACTCGTCCCACTCCAGGACCTCACCACCTGCTCCTTCCTTTGCCTGGGTCCCCACAGAGTCTCAAAGCACGCTGCGTTTACAGTTCGTTAGTTGCTAGTCTGCCTTCCTGGCTGAGGTCCGTCATGCAGGGACCGTGTTCATTGTGATCACTGCTGTGTCCTGTGCGTGGAGCCAGCACCTGAATCAAAGCAAATGCTGAGTAATCACTTGGTAAATGAAGGTAGCATCTCAGCTCCACCCTGAGCTCCCACTTTCTTCACTTACGAGAGTCTCCCAGACCCTTTTCCCATTCCTTCCATTTTTGTCACGNTTTTATGTACTAAAACCAGCACTATTTAATGACATGAATTAACCAAATGTTAATTTCAAAGGTTTTGGTGTTAGATTAACTCTGTATTGTTCCTACAATGCACTCATCTTATCTAAACCTAAGAATGTTAGATAGGTTTTGAGGCTGAAAAAGAGTCAACAGAGCACATGAATTTTCCATTTATATCAAGTCCCTCCAAGGTAATGAAAGTTATTAACACCATGTCCTATGCAAAGGAATAGCTATAAAGTGCTGAGGCTTGTGTTGGGGTTGATGGTCGTGGATTCCCATTAAGTTCCTCTAATTTGGCCCAATGACTAATATCACACCTTGAGGTTTGTCCATCACAGCACTTTATTAGCATGGTTTCAGATGAGTAGTGACTACACTTTGTTACTGTCGTGTATGTGTGTGTGCTTGCCTGTAAGGCACTTGGAGGGTTGACGTCTTCCAAGTGTCACATCGTATCTCCAGCCGTGAGCCCTGAGATCTCACCACCAGAGAGCACAAGAGGGAGTACGAGATATCCAGAGGCACACTTGCTGCTGATAGTGGTTGTCTCTGGGATTGAGGTTATGTGTAGATAATACTTTGTATGCTCTGTTTGAAATTTTATTAAGAATGTTTCTTTTTAAATTAGAAAACAAAACCAAACATATATTAAAAAGCAAATATATATTTTAGAAACCACCATTACAACAAACAAAAATGCAGTCCTGTGTTACCTCAGAGTGATATTTATGTTTGCCTTTAGATCTTACAAAACACCACAAGTTTAAAACTGGCCCGGAAAGTTCACGAAACCTTGCGCCGCATCATAGCAGGATTAATTGTAAATCAGGAAATGACGGCAGAATCCGTTCTATTGCTCAGTTATGGTTTGGTCAGTGAAAATCTCCCCCTGTTAACAGAAAAAGAAAAGTAAGTTTGAAAGAAAAAACAAAAACCCAAAACCTACCTTAGGTGCTTGCTTCTGATAAGCCATTCAGTTCTTATTTACTCGTAAGTGGATTAATTTAATAATTTACCTTAGTAGTGTGTGTGTGTGTGTATGTGTATGTATATATATAAGATGGTACTACTTTCTGGTGTTTGGGCTAACGTCCTTCCAAGTAATAAATTTCACCTGGAGATTATTTTTTCGATTAATGAATGAGTTAGCTGTGACAGCAGCCGGGTGTTTTGGTATTTCTCTGAGACCGTTTTTGTTTTATTTATTGAATCAAAGTTATATATATTTTAAATATATACCTTTTGCTCTGATTAAACAGATACTTAAACCTTAAAAGCTTTTAAAATAACTTCCTTTGAATTTTGCTTCTGGGTTCTGAAAGAAACTCCTTGGCATATGTTTTCAAAATTCAAATGGAGTGTCCCCTTACTATCCATCTTAACTGTGTGTTCACCAGTCTGATATCTTTTTCTGGGGTTGTTCTACCACCTTGATAAACAACCTGAGAATCTCTGTGGTTCTCATGGTTAAAGGAGAAAAAATGCCCACAGCGAACAGCACATGCCTTAGCGCTGGGCTGCATCGCCAGACAGGGCCACAGTGACTGCCTGGAATACAGCATACAGTGTTCTTCTCCCTCTTCTTCCTTTGTGACTGACAGAAATCCAGCAGCCCCTGCACAAGATCCACGTCTCCCACCTGAGAGCTGTCTTCTGCTCCCCCCAACGCCAGTTCGAGGTGGGCAGAAAGCTGTTGTGAGCAGGAAAACCAACATGCACATATTTATTGAGTCCGGGCTTCGGGTAAGAATTAACCTTAAAGTGCAATTTGCTACCCACAGTGAGTGCGCCTTTTAATCCTCTGCTAAATTTCCAGTACTGCTCATTTCCATTATAAATGCCTTACCATAAATAAATTATGGGATTTTTTTAAAGGTGAATCGGTCCGTTTACCATTTCTCTCTTCCAGTACTTATTTGATGACGTACCTGTCTCAGAATGAATGATTCTGACCTCTAACATTTATCATGGGTTCACTGTTGTTTTGCATGGGCATCTCTAAATTGATTTTGAATTTTTTTCAAAAAGAGATGAGCTTCTAAAAACAAAAATTGGATCATTTATTTCTGTTTTAAAACCCTTCACTGGCTCCTGTTTTTCCTAAGAGCCCAGTCCTTCCTCTGGGCTCCGAGGGCCTAGCCTCCAATTGTACCATTCTAACACATCCCAGCCCCACTGGCCTCAGTTCTCTAGTCCCCACACTCGTCCCACTCCAGGACCTCACCACCTGCTCCTTCCTTTGCCTGGGTCCCCACAGAGTCTCAAAGCACGCTGCGTTTACAGTTCGTTAGTTGCTAGTCTGCCTTCCTGGCTGAGGTCCGTCATGCAGGGACCGTGTTCATTGTGATCACTGCTGTGTCCTGTGCGTGGAGCCAGCACCTGAATCAAAGCAAATGCTGAGTAATCACTTGGTAAATGAAGGTAGCATCTCAGCTCCACCCTGAGCTCCCACTTTCTTCACTTAC
>NC_048232.1:70610627-70703620 GCF_002007445.2 Ailuropoda melanoleuca
TAATATTTAGAATGCCTTATATACATACGCTTAGAATGGATTAAAGTACCATTCTAGAAAATAGAAGTCATTTATAACGTATTTTTCCACACACAAAACAAAGGTGCTAAAATTGGCCAGCCCATCCAGTCATTTACTTACACAGGTTAAGATTACAGTGACCCCTTTTTCTTATCTGCTCGCAGTATTTCCTGACTTGCCATGGAGAAGCAGGAAGTTCTACCACAGGGAATAGGAAACCTCCCTGTCTTAAACTTTTGGTATAGTTCTTCCAGACTGGGCTGGGCAGAGTATTCAACTTTTTCAACTTGATTGCGTTTAGAGTCTCCACAGCCTCGGGTGCTGAGTTATTGGGTTTGGACACTACATAAGTTGATTGGTTTTTTGTCTTTCAGGTGATCACAGGTGCTTTACAATGCCTGATCTGGGTCTTGAGGTTCCCTCTGCCTTCCATAGAAACAAAAGCAGAACAGCTGACCAAACACCTTTTCCTTTTGCTGAAGGACTATGCAAAACTTGGGGCTGCCAGAGGCCAGAACTTCCACCTGGTGGTAAATTGTTTCAAGGTGAGGTGTTTTCAGTTGTACTTAAAATAGCCAGGACCAGGGGCGCCTGGGTGGCTTAGTTGTTAAGCGTCTGCCTTTGGCTCAGGTCATGATCCCACGGTCCTGGGATCGAGCCCCACATCAGGTTCCCTGCTCCTCTGGGAGCCTGCTTCTTCCTCTCCCACTCCCCCTGCTGGTGTTCCCTCTCTCGCTGGCTGTCTCTCTGTCAAATAAATAGATAAAATATTAAAAAAAAAAAAAAAAAAAGCCAGGACCAGAATTAACATAAAAGTTATATTTTTCCCCATAGTCCTTTGTGGTCTTGGTCAAAATTTTTTCCACATTACTTTGCTAAGGCCTGTGTAAAAAAGCACTGATGCTGTATTAAGTCCATACCATTTCAGTGGATCTTCATTTGTAGGATGTCCTGGCTGTTAACCTCACTATTGTAATTCACAGTGTGTGACCATACTTGTGAAGAAAGTGAAGTCTTACCAGATAACTGAAAAGCAGCTTCAAGTTTTACTAGCATATGCTGAGGAAGACATTTACGACACTTCGAGACAGGCCACTGCATTTGGTCTTCTGAAGGTACGGTGTCACCACAATGTTGGATTTTACAGTTTGAGTCTCAGGTTAGATTCTCAGAATAATGTGGAGCATAGTGTTTTGTCTAGCTGTAGATTTCTAAAATTAATTTATAAACATTGTTATGATTTTGGTGGATTATTTATAAGCTAATATATCTACTTATTAAGATGTTTGAACATGAACTCTCTATTAACACTCTCAGAGACTTCTGTAAAAATATAGGAAATAAATACAGGTTAAAAAATACCATGCTTGTATTTGTTGTATGGTCATTGGGTTTTTTCTTTTTTTTTTAATTGTTTTATATATATATATACGTTATATAAAATTTACCATTTAGCATCCTAAAATTTACCATTTTAAACATTTTTAAATATGTTCTTTTTCTTTTGGAGATTTCTTTCATTGTTTTTGAAGTTGCCTACGACTGCTTTAACATCAAGTCAGCTCACATCCATCTGCAGTAGAACATGAAGTGAGATGTCTTTTCCTTTTGTATCTTAGGCCATTTTATCAAGAAAGTTGTTGGTCCCGGAAATTGATGATGTCATGCGGAAAGTATCCAAGTTGGCGATTTCTGCGCAAAGTGAACCTGTCAGAGTCCAGTGCAGACAGGTTTGTAGAGAGACCTTATTCCCACAGCAAGGGTTGGGTCTTCTCAGTTTGGTTTTTAGATAGAGACATGTCAGCATTGGCTGAATTCTGAAGATGATTTTGTGTCACATTGTTGCTTTATTCTGAGACTCAGGAACCCGTTTACTTACCAGCTGTGAGAAGCAGCTCTGCTTTGTCTTAGGGGCATTTTCAGTTAACAAAGAGCACTTGGCGTACAGCCCATGACATGTGGAATGTTTCAGATGGGTGAAGACGCTTTCCTTCTGCAGAGTAGCCTGCACTGAAGGTGCCATCCATCGGTCCAGGCATCAACTGATGTGCAGATCACTGTGCCAGGTGCTGCTGGAAAAGCAGTCAACAGAACTTTTACAGTCCCTATCTATGACATCTTTACAGTAGACAGGCACAAAGCAAAAATTCTACAGCTCTTTAATTACAGACCATCCTAAGTGCCAGGAGTGGGGAAGGCACTGTCGTATTTCATCTTTTACAAGACACACCACTATTTACATACCTCAAAGAAAGAATAAAAAAATCTATGACACGGTGGTAGGATGCCATCAATTTTAAGACATAGCCTAATTTCAGAGGTGTTAAAAACTGTGCCTCTTAGAGTTGAGAAAATATGGAAGAGCCATATGATCAGGTTGAGGACCGCCCTAGCGTTAGTCAGGGAGGGCTTCCCTGAGGATTGGCTTGTAAGCCAAAATGTGAAGGAAGAATAAGGCTTAGCTTTCCAGGTGAAGGGGGGAGCCAGTGCCTGAAGAAGGTAAACCTTGAGGTCGGTAAGGGCCTCGCTTTTTGGAGGAGCTAAACAAAGATAGGAAAGGAGCCAGGTCAGGCAAGACCTTACGGTCTTGTTAAAGATTTTAAGGCTTTATTCTAATAGCAGAAAGCTATTGAAATCAAGGGAGGAGAGTGACGTGAGCAGATTTGTATTTATTCATTTGTTCATCCGTGATTGTACGAGTGCATATCACCTCCAGGAGGTAGAAGGGTCTGAACTGGAAATACGAACTCGGGTTGAAGGAAGCTGTGGGCTGCTGAGGAGGCTACGTTGGAAAGGGAGGAAGCAGGTCTCTAGTAAAAGTCTCCTGGAGTGTTGTTAGGAAGAAGGAGGGCCAACTATGATTTGTTAAGCACTAGCTGTGAGCCCAGAATTTTACATACATGACTTCTATTTGTAGATACCCTTCAGAAGAAATAATACCCCCATTTTATGGCTGGGAAAAAACAGGCCTTAAAAAGTATAATGATGTGCCTTAGCTTTTCAGTTTGTTGGTGAAGGAGGCTGACTAGTATAATGGCTTGAAAACAGAGCCTTTGGATGCAGATAGACTAGGCACAGAATTCTGGCGTTGACATCTGAGCAAGTTAACTTACCTCTCTATGTCAACGTCATTCTCTTCATCTGTAAAATGGGGTTAATACCCCCTACCTTCCAAGAGAGTGCTGACAGTTAACTAGGAAACACTTAGTATAGTGCTTGGCATATAGAATATATTTAATAAATGAAATAGTTACTATTATCAGTATTTACATTATCACCATTGTCATTCGGGGAAATACAAGGTTGAACCACAGGCCATACTGAGTCCACCACAGCACACCCCCTATGGAAGAGAGGAGCTTCCTGCGTGTGAGCTTAGATTTGGAGCCCAAACAACCATGCCAGCATTAGGCCAGGACTGGACTCTTAATCAGGCATGTGGGGGCAGGACCTGTGTAAGTGGTCAGAGGAGAAAGGAAAGTGCATCGTTGACTCAGAAGGCAGGCTTCACCTGTTTGATTACTCATCTGAAAGGTCTTTATAACTTACCAGGGTGTCTCAGAAAGCAGGTTAGGATGCAGGAATCCTGGAGAGACAGGACCCAAATAATCATCTGTGTGACTTCTGTTCCTAGGTTTTTCTGAAATATATTCTTGACTATCCCCTGGGTGACAAATTGAGACCAAACTTGGAATTCATGCTTGCTCAACTGAAGTAAGTTTAAGCCATAAACTACACAGGGGCAGAGGGTTAGTATCCTCTATTTTAATGTGGCAGCTGTCTTAAAAATGACAAAACCTATATCTAATGGCACCTTCTCTGAGGGTGTTATCATAGGAATCATTGACTTGACTATCAAACAATTTGCATGGCTTCATGTGATGGTTCTGTAGATTGCTTTTCGAATTCAGTCTGAGCATTGATTTTCATTAGAGTCTACTTGAAGATGGTAAAGAATCTCACAAAGTTACATTTAAAGCTACATGGTAGCATGACAGATATATACAAGCATTAAAATTGGGAAAATGGACTTTTTTCCACTTTTTAAGAAATAAACACCTTAGGGGCGCCTGGGTGGCACAGCGGTTGAGCGTCTGCCTTCGGCTCAGGGCGTGATCCCGGCATTGTGGGATCGAGCCCCACATCAGGCTCCTCTGCTGTGAGCCTGCTTCTTCCTCTCCCACTCCCTCTGCTTGTGTTCCCTCTCTCGCTGGCTGTCTCTATCTCTGTCAAATAAATAAATAAATAAAATCTTAAAAAAAAAAAAAGTATAATTATAAAAAAAAAAAAAGAAACAAACACCTTAAAACAATGTTTAAATTTTAAAAAACAATTATTGGTAAATTTAAAAGATACTAACGAGTCTATCCAATCTTCTTGCCCTAGTTACGAACATGAGACCGGGAGAGAGTCTGCTTTGGAAATGATCTCCTACCTCTTTGACACATTCCCTCAGGTACCTTGAATCACAAAGTGTAGCTGCATTCCCCTTGAGCCCTGGGAGCCACAGTCCTCCCCTACGGGCACCTGTGAGAATTCCAGTCTGACGGTGCTCCTATTTGCCTGTTTTCTTTTAGGGACTGCTCCATGAGAACTGCGGAATGTTCTTTATTCCTCTATGTCTAATGATGGTGAATGATGACTCTGCCATGTGCAAAAAGATGGCATCCATGACAATCAAATCCTTACTCAGTAAAATCAACCTTGAGAAAAAAGATTGGCTCTTTGATATGGTTACCACCTGGTTTGGAGCAAAAAAGGTTAGGGCTGCTTTTAGTCATATTGCAGTGAAAAGTCTTAGTTTTTTGTGTTCACTTTAAATAAGAATACATATGTAGTCCCACTACGTGATTGTCAGCCAATTACACTGCTACATGAATGTATCATTTATGTACTTAACCAGTCCCCATCGATGAATATCTTTGTTTTCAGTTTTGCTCATTCAGCTAATGAAATGTAATTTTTGTCAATGATTGTATCCCATTGCTGGCTCTACCACCATCATCAGTGGCCCTTGTTTGTGGAATGTAAACAACATGTGTCATATCTTAATACTGGCTTTTAAGTTTTAAAGTGAGAATGGGGGATGGGGGTACTGAATGAAATTTATTTCAATTCTTTTTTTTTTATTAAAAATTTTTTATTTTTGAAGTATAATTGGCATACAATGTTATATTAGTTTCAAATATACAACATATTGATTCAACAGTTCTGTACATTATTTGGTACTCAACATTTTCTTTTTATTTAAAATGGGGAAAAAAGGATTAGTGGGTAATGATGAGTTCCATTTTTTTTTAAATGTTATTCTTGGGTATGAAGATTTCTCCATATTTTTCATGTTAGCCACCAAAGACCCATATTCTATTGATTTCTGGCATCATAAAGAAATACTGAGGGTAGAGTCATGCCCACCTTCATTTTACGATTTTGGAAATGGCCTCCCAAGTTAACATTGTCTTCTGGCGGTTTATTTTTGGTAGAGCTTAAATAGACAACTGGCTGCCCTCATCTGTGGTTTGTTTGTGGAAAGTGAAGGAGTCTCTTTTGAGAGAAGACTTGGAACTGTTCTTCCTGTGATCGAAAAGGAAATTGATCCCCAAAACTTTGAAGATGTAAGTAATTTGCCAGAGGATAAAACTTTTGCTTATTTTTGTAGTTTTACTTAAGGTGGCTTAGCTAATAGATTAAATATTATTTGTGTTCAAAAAAATGTTTATTAATGAAAGCAAGAATTTAGTGTAGTTGGGGAGAAAAAAAGAATTGTGTAATTGGATCTTTTTTTTTTAATGAGATTTGAAGTAAGTTATCTTCCATAGTATATGTAGATCAAAATTTCTCCAGTGGGGTGATTTCACCAGCCCACCACCACCCACTCTGGACATTTAGCAACATCTGGAGACATTTTTCTGTTTGTCACAACTGGAGGGTGCAGGGTGCTGCTAGCATCTAGTGGGCAGAGGCCAGGAATCCTGCGGATCATTCCAGAGTGCACAGGGCAGCTCTCCACAACAGAGAATTATCTGACCCAAAATGTCAGTTGATGTTGAGAAACCCTGGTACAGATTTACATGCTGGAGTAAAAACATCCATCAGAGACTTTGAAATTATCTTAACTGATTTACATCCATCCTGTTTTTAGATCATGGAAGAGACTGAAGAAAAAGCTGCAGATCGCCTTCTGTTTAGTTTTCTTACACTGATTAGTAAACTCATCAAGGAATGTAATATTATCCAATTTACCAAGCCCTCTGAGACGTTGAATAAAATCTGGAGTAAGTATTGCCTTTTTATTTAAATCTAAAAACAAACACATTAGTTGTGACAGAATTATTGAAAAAAGATTTGGGAAATTAGAATATGAATCCTTAAAAGTATATAATGTCAGGGAAAAGGTCCATGAGAAAAAGATTTTAAAGGCCGTTTCAAATTATGATTACAGTGAAAATGCTTCTAAGAAAAGTAATATATATTTTTGACTTCACAAGTAATACATTTCATTATCTTGTTTGTACCTAAATGAGAATATTATTGTACCAAAACATACTTAGTACATGGTTTTTTAAAATAGCTATAAATAGTCCATCATGCAAATGTGCCATGATTTTGTAAACCATTTAACTTCTATGGGACATTTAAGTTATTATATATCACTCTTTAAATGAAAAGTAAGATCCTAGAATTTTTAATTTAACATACTCAATTTTGATTATTCTGTAGGGAATGAATGCTTCAAGTTACTCACCTGTTTTAAGAGAACTCATGGACCTATGAGAAATCATACAGTTACTAAGTTACTATATGGCCCACTCTGGTGCGACTTCACTGAGGCATGGCCAGATTGTTACAAAATAGAGTACACAGAGAACAAAAGTAAAACCCTGTTTATGAAATAAACCAGCACAGACTAAAACTCAGCTATGACATGGTTCATCCAGAATTTTACTCCTGTTCCCTAAAACCCACAAGGCTTTTCACAGTGGCCATGTAACAGGAGTATAGGCTTTGGGGCCAGATCAAGCTGGGCCCAGGCCTGGTTTTGCCTTTTACAGCTTGGCACCTCAGCTAGTCTGTCTGAAACCTTTCCTCATCTGTAAATTGGAACTGAGAGGTCACATGTCACAGAACTGTTGTGAGGTCTAAACAAGATACTATATGTAACACACTTAGCCCTGTGCCTGGCACACAGCCTCAAGAAATAACTTTCCACTGATTTCAAGAATTATTAGAAACAAACCTGTACCTATATACACTACTTATGTTACTTAATTTAGAAATTGTAAATGTTACAGCCACCTTATCTCCCCTGAACCTGAAACTAATTCTGTTTCTAGGCTTACTTATACCTCTTTTGTCATTCACCATGTTAGAGTTGGTTTTCTAGTTGTTTCCAATGTTTCACCACCTCACTTCTCCCTAGCTCCTTGAGAGCTTCTGGGAAGCGGGCACTATTTAGTCCATTTTTGGTTCCTAAATCCAAGCACATAATAGATAATGAATGCCTACGCTAATCAGATTTACCACCAAAGAGTCAGGAAAGTTGAGACATCTGAAAATGCATTTTGGTTCCTTTAGGTTATGTGCACTGTCACCTGAGACATCCACACAGCTGGGTGTGGCTCACTGCAGCCCAGATTTTTGGATTACTCTTTGCCTCTTGCCAACCAGAGGAACTTACTAGAAGACAGAAGGCCAAAAAAACTAAAAAGAAACTCTCAGTACCTGTAGCAATAAGGTTCCTAACAAATGATCTTGAACAAAAGGTAAGGTTTCCCTAAAACCTTTTTCTTCCCTTGTGATCTCCGTGCGATGTTCATTCTGCTTCATGTAACCATCTTGGGGTTGGCCCTTGGGGGAAACTCTTTAACAGCTGACTTGTTGCCCATGTGATTCTGTAGGAGTAGTAGGAACTACAGGAAGGTCGACCTCGAGGCCAGAGTTTTCCAAAATAAATTATAGACTATCAGTCCAGTCAGACTTCTGCTTATTTAGCATATTTGTCCTCTATTATTTGTTCAAATTCTTTTTTTTTACCACCCTCAAATTCTTTATCAACATTGGAAAATATTTTTTATTTTTTATTTATTTAAAGATTTTATTTATTTATTCGACAGAGAGAGAGACAGTCAGTGAGAGAGGGAACACAAGCAGGGAGAGTGGGAGAGGAAGAAGCAGGCTCATAGTGGAGGAGCCTGATGTGGGGCTCGATCCCACAATACCGGGATCACGCCCTGAGCCGAAGGCAGACGCTTAACCGCTGTGCCACCCAGGCGCCCCTGGAAAATATTTTTTAAATCAGATCAGTACCATCAGTCCTGCCTCCTGAATGAGATCATGTTCATAAAATATTAGAGACAATGTTATATCCATCGCTGATTTCCTAGGGCCTAAAAGAATGCATGACTCATAGTGGAAACTCCATAAATACTGAACGAGCAGAAGATGGAAGGGAAGGAAAGAAGGAAAAAAATATTGGAATGTTGTCAGGTTTTCTACTAATAATCTGAGGGATTATATCTCCCCAGAGCTTGAAAGTATCCCATTTTTTTGGGACTGAAGTGCTTGGGGCAGGTAGAAGGAAACAGTGACACAATTTCTGGTCATGGACCTTCCCTCTCCAGACCTATACAGGTCATTCAATCAAAATCTAGCACCTCAGTTGTATTATGGTTAGTTAGTTGGAGTTTTTAAAAACCATGAGAAATACCCTCCATTATATCTGCCAATGTCCATTTTCTTTTCACAGATGAAAAGTATCTCCCTAGCCTCTTGCCATCAATTGCATTCCAAATACTTAGATCAGTCTCTAGGAGAGCAGGTAAGTATTGTCGTCCTTCTGGTTTAATAGAAGAGATTTAGTCTACCAAGTTTAGGAATAGGCTTACATTTGGTATTTGTGTTTGTTTTCCTATTTGAATGCTTAGGGATTAAATAGACATACACTGAAATACACGTTCAATTATCACATAAATCTCATCAGCTCTGGGATTCATGTTGGGGTTATTCTTGGCTCCATTTGAAATTCCCAATAAAAATGATGCAGTGGGAGGCTATTTATTAATCTTTTCATGTTCGGTTTTAAGATCTATTCCACATTGTGACCAAAGCTTTGAAGGGCATTGGTTGACTGGATTGATTGTGATTGTTCCTGTAATAAACTATTACTGAATTTCCTCTCCGTACCCCTGGAAGCTGAAGAGAAAGTAATGGTCATGGTACAGTGTGGTCTGAGAATTGTATATCCTTAACAGAAGGCACATAAGTCACTAAAAAGTTTTATGGATTGTCATATAAAATGTAATGTAAGTAAAATGTAAATTACTTTTGATTAGGGTCACTGTTACCTTTATTAAAAATCTCCTTTGATAAAGCCGTTGGGTTGGTATATGACGACACAGATGTGGTATCTGGATATAAGCAAGACACGTGATCATGACTCTTGTCATAATGGACAAGATGGAGCAGCAGTGTAGATTAAGTGATGGGACACTGGAAACTGAATGTTGTATCCAAAGAGTGATCTCAAGTAGCATGCCATAAACCCTGATATTTCCATCACTTTTTCATGAAAATATAGCATGCTTCATTATATGGCAGGGCCAGAGAAAACATGGAAAGCTATTCAGTGGATAGCAAAGTGAGACCAGAGAATTCCTGCCAGGGCAGTAGCAGGTAGGGTTTCACACAATCCCAGTCTTAACAGAGGTTGACAGATACAACCATAGAAACTTGGGACAGGAAGGAATTTACTAATACTGATCCAGGGTGAAAGAAATTACAGAATTTAGTTCACCGTAATCTTAGGGTAAAGTGGCTGCCCAAGGGGAAAAGGCATCCAGAACTGTGACTGTCTTCAGGAAGACCAGTGTTCCAGAGGGAAATTATAATCTTGACATGAATTCTTGATGGCTAGGCTAGGTTTGGACAGTGTGTGGAGTTCTGAGTCCTTCATTGGGGGAAACTTTTGACACAAAGCACCTCTAATAGAGCATCAGGGAAGGTAAAGGAACCCAAAACCACTTGGCTTCCTCCTTCACATAATTAGTGTGAAATATCTATGTCAGAGATTTCTTGGATGTCATTAGGGACTCAATATATGGGTCCATTATTATAAGTATAAAATTGGTCCCTGGGCTATTTAATTGGATCAGATGGGATTAGAGTTGAATGAGAATGCTGTGTATAAAGTCATTGCTCAATAAATGGAAACTGTTATATTTTATGGAGGAGGGATGAAAGCTCTCTTAAAAATGTAAATGGATAGTCTGGAATGAAACTGTTTCTTTAGTATTCTTTGTGACCTTGAAGGGTTAAAGCAGGCCAGGTAGATGAGTTACATGAAAATGGGTTTGGTTATACTATAAAGTAGAACTGAAGATTATCAAAATATGGAACAATCATCAGTTTAATAGTACAAAACCCAGTTATGTTTTTTTTCTAATTGTAGAATACCTGTTTTTTACTAAACTATATTTATTTCAAAATCAAAGTCCCAATTCCTCCCTTTCTCTCCCCTCCCCCTTGAAGGTCGTTAAGAATTTGTTATTTGTAGCTAAAGTCTTATATTTACTGGAACCCGAATCTGAGGATAAGCAAGGTGAGATAAAAGAAGGCATGGAAGAACAAGAAGCTTTACGAGATGGTGTGGCTAGAGAGGAAGTAAAAAAACACAAGTCCTATGCAGATGAGAAGATGGACTCTGACAAAGAAGAGAACGAGGCACAGGAAGAACGCAGCAGGCCAGCCACACTGCTGTGGTTGATCCAGAAGTTGTCCCGGATCGCAAAAGTGGAGGCTGCCTATTCACCTAGAAACCCCTTAAAGGTGCGATGAATGTATAGAATGACTAAGTAGTCATTTTTAAAAATACATTTAAAAAGCATTTTAGTGGTATTAGTAATCCTCCCAAGTCTCTAGGAACTTTTTAACCCAAAACTGCAGCAATAATATCTGCCCCAAAGAGACCTTGTTTCCTGTTAACTGTTTTTATGGCTGCAGTAAGAAACATACTTCAAATGAACAATGATCTGTACTTTCAGAGAACGTGCATCTTTAAATTTCTCGGAGCTGTAGCAATGGATCTTGGAATAGACAAGGTGAAGCCGTATCTCCCAGTGATCATAGCTCCTTTGTTCCGAGAACTGAACAGCACCTACTCGGACCAGGGTAACTGCAGCCCGTCTTCTGAATACTTGCACCTTAGGGATCTTCACTTCTCTCCTGAATGCTTCCTTCTTCCTTTCTGTCTTCCCTCCCTCACTGCCAGAGTTTAAGAAAACTTGTTAGGCATCAAAACAGTTGGTACCAAACAAATAAGGCATGTTTGTTATACTTGACTGCCTACTATGTGGTTTCTTATGTCGAAGAGTGAATGTTTCTCTCCTAAAAAAAGTTTTACTCCTAAGCACAGGTTAAATATTCAAAGAAATCTATAACTTGAAGTGGTTCTCAACTTCATGGTGCTGTGGACAATAATGAACAATAAAATGTCAGGATATTCTCTTATTGTGACTTATAAGGCAAATTGTGAAATACTTTTTTTAAAGATTTTATTTATTTGAGAGAGCATGAGCAGGGAGGAGGGGCAGAGGGAGAAGCAGACTCCCCACTGAGCACAAAGCCCCATGTAGGGCTTGATTCCAGGACCCTGAGATCATGACCTGAGCGGAAGGCAAACACTTAAGGCAGAAGCTTAACCAACTGAGCCACCCGAGTGCCCTGAAAGTGTGAAATATTTTAAAAATATTTTTACTTTTCCTATTTTTCATTTTTCCTGTCTGGGCATTTGGTACATTTTCCTCACCAGTCCTAAACGGTCTCTTTTGATAATAGGAAAAGAGGAAATTGGGAACTGGAAAGAGAGGAGGTAAAGTGGGTATTAAGTTTTAAAACAAAGTGAATGTCAAAGCAGGAGCTACTTTAGTCTTAACAATCTTGAGAAAGTTTCCCTCCTCTCAGAGGAAAAAGCAGAGGTCAAGACCAGGTCTGCTTTGGTTCTCATCACCCAACATTTATTGAGCCCCTAATATTTGCCAGGCACTGGGGGTTCAATGGCAGAAAAGACCCTATTCTCCATCTTCAAGAAATTTGTAATCTAGAACAGCTCCTGAAATTGAATATAAAAATCTGAATTATTTGCATTTGGGAGACAGAAGGCAGGGAAGGGTAGGAAAGCAAAGATTTTTGTAAGCTTCTCAGAGACTTTGATCCCCTCTCAAAAAAAGGTTATGGCCAGAGCTAAACATCTATGACCCGTGAATTAGGGCCTAGAGACATACTTACCTTTCCCCTGTCTGCAGAGTTGAGCAGGTTAATAAAGTAACCCAAAATGTTTTTGTCAGGTTCTCAAATTAGTGTCTTCTGAGCCAGGATTCCAGTGGAAAGTGGGTTTCATGGTCTGTGACCTCTTGATGCATCCCAGAGGAGTGGTGGCTGGGAGTGTCATGCCCAACACTTCTGTCCTCCCATCTCAGAAATGTAAAGGCTGGATTTAGATCAGTGTTTAATATTCAAGTAATAAAAGTGATAATGTCGCAGTTGTTCAAATTTTGCATGTTGTTGATTTTATAGATGTTCAAATGTATCCTTTCCTACGTGACTATCTCTGATTATTACTCTGTGTGTGATTAGATCCTCTGCTGAAGAATCTGTCCCAGGAAATCATAGAATTACTCAAAAAGCTGGTTGGACTTGAGAGCTTCTCCTTGGCCTTTGCCTCAGTACAGAAACAGGCTAATGAGAAAAGGGCACTCCGGAAAAAGAGGAAGGCTTTAGAGGTACGTTTGCTGTTTGAAAATATGATGTGTTCATTAGACTTAATATTTTTAACCAGGGGTGTGTGCATGCGTGTGTGTCACACTTACCCAGGGAGGAAAGAGGAACTGGCTGTGTTTGAGAAGTGGAGACTTTACAGCTGGGGTTCTAGATTCTCTTTAATGGGAGTGTTTTGCATGTGTGATATTTAAGGGTGAACAAAACGGCCCATTTCTGCATTGGATTTTTTTTTATTGGTTTAACATTTACTTTAAAAGTAATATAAAATGTTTTTTTTTCCCCAGTTCGTAACTAATCCTGATATTGCTGCCAAGAAAAAGCTGAAGAAACACAAAAATAAAAGTGAAGCCAAGAAGAGAAAGATAGAGTTCCTGCGTCCAGGCTATAAGACCAAGAGACAGAAGAGCCACAGCCTGAAAGACTTAGCAATGGTGGAGTAATGTGTTCCCTCTGCTGATAAAGTATCTCGGTTTACCCCAAAGCATGAACTTCTCAGTATATCTGCTGGTCTGAAAGCACAGCAGGCTTTATTATTTAAGTTAAACTGGCATAGATTGTATATTACAAAGTTTAAGATAATCATGCTCATATTTTTTTAAATTAAAACATTTTCATATTACTGTATCTTCACTGTCTAAAAAATGTGACACTAGTGATTTTTTTTTTTAAGACACGTTTTAAAATAGCAAGACACAATGTAGAAGTCAGGAATAAAACAAGTGATTTGCAATACTTTTATGGAGAAAATTATAAAACTTTATCAAAAGGCATTAAAAGAAATCTGCACAAATGGAGAAATAACCGTGTTCATGGGCAGGTTATCATAAGATACTAGTTCTTCCCAAGTTGGATCCCATTGGTTAAAGGCCCATCTGTGTAAAACCCCAAGAGTTCCTCATATTATCCTAACAAGCGGATTCTAGAATTTATATGGAAAATAAGCTGGAAATAGCCATGATGCTCTTAAAAAGGGTAACAGGGTAAGGAGTTTTCCCTGTCAGATTATCAAAACTAAGTCACAAGAAGTGCCATCTATAGTGAACATGTGATAAATTCTACATGAAAATTAAAAATTTTCTGCTTGTGCAGACACAGCTGGGATACGGTATGTAGCATATGCAGATAATGAATGTAGTACCCAGGTTATGTAATGAATAAACTACGAAATCAACAAAGACAATCCAGTAGAGAAAGTGTCAGAAGGGAGAAACAGGCATTGCAGAGAAGAAAAATACATGGCCCTTAAACATTAATACTTACCTGATGTGGCTATACCGATTCTTAAACATTCAAGTATTTATGTACTAGTTGGTAAGTAGTCACTACCTTGAGAGACACAAGTGCCACCCTGGCTATGTGAGTCTCTAGATTCCCTTTCTCCCCACATCAGAATTACAGGATTAACACCTGGACTAGTAGGGGTCCTCCTACATCAGCTATGTCTGGTTATTCAATATTTTGAATCACTCCTGTATTCAGCATCATCAGAATGAAATTCCATTTTGAACCCTTTAGGTTGATAAGGTTGACAATGCCAAATGCTGGCAAGCATGGTAAAGCAAAGAGAACTCTTATAAACCACTCTGGAAAACAATTTGGTGTTATTTTATTCACCTACATGGTATCTTTGTCTCAATCTACACCTGATGTGGAAGCAATATTCTTTAGTGCTCAATATATTTGGAAGGGAGGGGGGAAGAACACATCCTATATGCCAGGCACTTTGCTAACATTTTGTTTAGTCCTCATACTATTCCTGACAGCTGCCTAAAACTGGTTCTTACTTTACAGGTGAAGAAACTGAGACTCAGATTAAATACGTTACCTAAGGGTAACACAGGCTGCAGGTGGTGTAATCAGGATTCACACCCAGGATTGAAAGCCTGTGCTTTTTATAATTTCTAATTATGGAGTCAGAATACAGCATATGGCAAAGAAATCAAATGTTCAAACAGTCTTGAACTTCAGCATCTGTGTTTTGATGTAGTTTGTCTCAAACAGGAGTTCTCATACTTCCAAGGGGTCTGTAATGTGCCAAAAGCATAAACATGGGGCATCACAGAAGGCTGACTGTAATTAATTCTAAGTGATTTAAAGTACATGCACTGCTTTTATAAAAATTTTTAAAATAAAAAATCAGAAGTTTACACTAAAGCAAAAATCAGAACAAATATCTCAGGAATATTGGGCACAATTTAATAAATATTTATTGAGTGCCTACTATATGCCCAGTGCACCACACTAGATGCAAAAGATACTAACAATAAGTAAGGTATGGTCCCTACCCTCAAGGAGCTTATATTTCCACAACTTAAAGTGCATCTCAAGTATTTTAATAACAAAATTCCACCAGTTTTTTAAATGTGACCACATGACACAGCACAGTTACCAACTAGAGTTATAAGACAGAGTATTAGAGCTAAAAGAAACCTTTGATATGATTTGTCCAAGTTTCTTATTTTATGGAAAACAAACAAACTGAAGGAATGTCCATTTGTGCCTAGAACTCATGTGTTCAGATTTTAAGTTTGGTGCTTTTCCCATTTTCAGGGTTCTCCAAATATTCAGTAGATTTTTATAAATATCATTCAAACTCCTATAACTTACCTATATAGTTGTTTTCTGCTAGACAAGCACCTCATAATTTATACCACGTTAAAATTAGCGTATGCTCTATTTACCCCATTCTAGTCCTTGTGATAAAACAGAGATCACAAGCATTCAAGTGCTGACGTGTTTGCTACTACTTCATGTGTGCTCGGTGTTCAAGATGGCAAGAGCTATGTGCTGGGCAGCATCTGCCTGCCAGGGCTTCTCTTCCCCACACTTCTCACAGTGTTCCTAAAGTGCTGGGGTGGGCGGGGCATTTAGCTGCTTAGGTACACACCCAGCCACTGACCAGAAGGGAACCCAAGGATAAGCTGAAGAAGTACTATTTTCCTAGTTGGCAAACATATAACCTTCTATTTCAACCATGCACATACTCTAAGGTGCCATCATGCGCCAGGCACCACACTGGATTCTGAGGATACATATATGAAAATGTCTGTCCATCAGGAGTGATTTGGAAACTATGACACGATGTTAATTACAGGCTCAGTAATATTAGGTGCAGCACTGAGAACACTTGGGCCTGGAAGAAGGTCTCCAAAAAAGACTTCAGAGACCAAATTAAGAATGGGTGCCGGGGAATGGGTAAAAAGAGTAAAGTCCCACAGGTGAAAAGAGAATGCCACATTCATTTGATCTAAATGACTAAAAGTATGAAGGAAAGAGGCTAGAGTCCTCTGGAAAGGCAGTGGCAGGAACAGGGAATGGACCACTAGTGTTCCCAAGGACACCAATGAGGGGCATCAAGGTTTTTAAATGCTGGCTGTCTAACTTAAAGATTCCCCCCAGTTTAAGTAAATACAAGGGACCATATTCTGTCACCACAGTAGCCAATCCTGTGGTAAACTGGATAGTTTGAAAATTTCCTTTGTGTTCATAATTGTTTTTGATACCCTAGCAGTAAGTGTACTTTTTAAAACCAAGAATTCAATTTCTCCCAGTACAACCAGTAATGTTTTGACTTTTCACCAAATTTACATGTCCAATTACAGATAAAAGAAATGAAAGACAGTAAAGACATCTCTTACAATGCTTCTTAAAATAGATTTTTTTAAATTTCCTTTAATATGTTGTAGATTCCATCAAATATAACCATTTAGGACTGTTTTTACTACCTCTACTAGTATAGACAAATTTATAGAAATTATTTTTAATGTACTGTATCTACTTCAATTAGCATAATTTTATTTAAGCAATTAAGGTTGTCTGTGTTGCCAGTGTTGACATTTTCAGGAATTTATGGTACAGTTTATGGGATAAGCTTGACGCTGAAATCTCACTTTGAGCCCTGTTCCAGCCTCGCTAGCAGGTGACCCTAAGCAAGCCAACTTATCAGAACCTCGGGTCCATGTCCATAAAATAAAGACATTACAACCTCTCCTACCTACATCACAGGGCTCCTGTATATATGTAAAAATTTTTTGGCAACTATAAAGTACTATAAAATGACAATTTACAGACGTCAATAAGGTTAGCCACCAAAATAATTTTTCAGCTTCATGCCTATACCCAAAAGCTTTTAAACAAAACAGCTTAAATAAAGTGGTCATTAAGCAAACGAAGACTGTATTACCCACACTATGTTTCTACCCTATGGAGTCTAATCTTTGGAAGAACTTAATTCATTTTAGGGAAAAAAAATCTGAGTTAAGATATTTATTAGTGTTTATACAAACAAGCTGCAACCACTAATTCAAAAATAAGAGGGTTTTTCCTCAATAAGAGTACATTCTTTTATAGGACTCTATTTGAATAAGAATTCCAAACAAATAGAATATATACTTAACACAAGAAAGCAAGGAAGGATCTTACATTACACAGAACAGACATTCAGTTGGTTCAATCATGGGTGAGTTACCTTCCAACCAAATACTTATTTTTTATATTTATTACAAATATTGCAGTCAGTTCAGTATATGCCAACGATCACAGTTTTAATATTTAGTAGCATGAAGCACACTTAACTGTTTCCAAAGGGATATGTGATGTTGTCTTCATTTCATAGGGGTAGAAGTGATTGAATTACTGTCTGCTCTTTAATGTTTCAACTAACCTGTGAAGAGAAAATGAACAGTTTCATAATATTAACTTCAAACTTTCAGGTATAAAGCATGATCATTTATAAGTTTTATACTGAAAGTGGATTCCAAAGCACTTCAAATGATGAAGGCTAAGACAATTACACTAGAGAATGACGTTATGGACCCAATTTCCATGAAGGCCTTTTAGCTTTCACTTTTGTCTATGCTCTGAATGAATAATCAAAAAGACCAAGTATCTTCTTTCTGGGCTGTAATTACTGCAGCACGGCCAGATGTGGATAACTCAGAAGTTAAAACTAGTCCCAGTCCTCCTGGAGCTTAAAATCTAATAAGCAGATGCACAAATCAATTACAGGACAGTATAACTACTGTATCACTGGTCTGTGACAAGGACATCCAATTATATGTGTGGTAAGGCAGTGGGCATGGAGACATGCAAGGGAAGGTTCTTGAGAAGACGACAGTCTTAACCTAAGTCCTGAAGGATAAGGAATTGGAGGATGTGGTTAGGAAGGAAAAAGTTAAAAAAAAATGGTAGAGGGCTGGCTTATCTAACTATCATCAGGTAGGTGTGGCAGAAGTAACAGCCTGATGCATATGAAGACCAGTGGAAGAAGAGGCTGGAGGAACTTAATATGATAAGCTGCTAAGTAATCTGAATTTCATCCTTAAGACTAAAGGGAAATCACACGTGTGCAAACAGCTGCACACACAAACAAATGCACAGATGGCTTCTAGAAATATACTTAACCATTCCATTGCCTCATCAAGGCCAGTGCCTTTGGTTGCTGAAGTTTTGAATATCTGCCATTTTCGGTCCTTCAGTGCAGGTAACCCAAGTGAATTTGCCATCTCTGAGGGAGTCATGGCCTGTTCCATGTCCTGCTTATTTGCAAACACCACTAAAATGGCTTTTCTCAGCTCTTCTTCCTAAATAAAATAGATGTATTTATTGACTGAATCAATTAAAAATTACTTCCTAAAGAATGAATACAATTTTTAGTTTTTTCGCATACAATTGTACAAGTCAAATCCTAACATCACAAATAACAATCCAGCACAACTCAAGAACTGTAAACTGAAACTAACAGCCCATTTCTTTTACACGTACTTTTTATGATAAAAATCCATACCATCTGAATTACATCTGACTGAAGCTTTTATTTTAAAAATCCATTATACTGAAAGCAGTTAAACAGTCCCTTAAAATTCTTTATACTTGAATTTAGTCTAAGAAGCTCTTATAAATATGATGCTACACTGAAAAAAATTAAGCAAAAGTTTAAAACTATTAGGTCTGCAATTTATAACTCAGAAGCCATTAAGAAGTCAGTAGTCAAGAAATCAGAAGTCCAAAGTATTCCAAGAATGCTTCTACCTAGGTAATCAAATGGCCTAGAAAACTTGTATTTAAGCATTCAATTATTGGCTAATTCACAATCATAGTTCTGGTAGGAAAAGGAAACTTAGTCATATAATTTACTCAAGCAAAGGCAATTTCATTATTACTTAATTTAACCATAAGTACATTTGACTGGAAATTTTTTAAACATTTGATTATTTAATGCATCCTCTGAATGCAGCTGGCCAATAAATTATCTTACGAACCTCAGTGACTACAATGTTTTGAGTTCTTAAATAAGTGTTATACACTGTTCCACACATCAGGAATATTAGGGTAAACTCAACTTACATTTTAGGGTGGGAGTCATATATAAGCAAACAAATATTTTAAAATAATAGAAAGGAACAGTAAGTGGTACAAAAAATCCTTAGGTAGGGTAAGAGAAAATAACAGAGGCTCCTCTCTGAGGCAGACACGTGAGAGAATACATGCCAAGAAAGTAGCCATGCAAAGATCTGGAGGGAGAGCATTCCAAGCAGAAAGATGAGCAGGTACAAAAAGCCCTAAGCCAAGTGTCCAGTACACGCTTGGTGTATCCAAAGAACAGAAAGGTAAGTATGGCTGAAGGACTGTAAACACAGGAAAGAATAAAGAATAAAAAAGCTGAAAGAGATAAACAAGGGCCAGAGGTGTGCCAGAAACCCAGAAATTCTAGAATAGGCTGCTTTATTATGTAGACCCTTATCTGCTTCCATAAACTAATTTACACAACTAGAAACAGATTTTATAAAAAGCACTTCACAGGAGTAACTTAAAATAGTTCCTTCAGTTTAAGAGTTCAGCTCTGAGCTTCCTAGAAAACAAGGAATCTAGTTTAAAGGAAGTTACATGGCTGGATTTTTTTTTGGGGGGGGGGTCTTTATCTCTCTTCCCAACAGAATTTCTGGAATAGGAAGTAATTTGTATAAAAGAAAATGACACTAAAGGCATGAGGGAAAAATCCTGCTTTCCTTTGAATTATTCCTGCATGTGGTAACAATGAACACAGCAAGCAAACGTAAAAGATTTCCCCACATTTGAATAAAGTTTTCTTACCTCCAACATGGCAACTAACTCTGATTTGGAAATGCCAATTCGGTCTCTGTCACAACTGTCTACTACATAAATGACTGCATCTGTGTTTGAATAGTAACATCTCCAGTATGGCCTAAAGAAAATTCAGAAAGGGAGAATATATTACTATTTGAAAGAAAAAGAACCTGCTACGTTAATTTATATGCTAGGACTTGGCAATGATGGGGAGTGGGGGGTCTACATGCCAATCTTGCCACCCTCCCATGTTAGAATCAATGCCATGATTGTTTCTGATGGTATGTATCATATCCTTCAGATGTAATGGGGGTGGAATGATAAACATTAAATCACAGAATCAAGAAGTTTCAAAATGAGTTCAGACTTTAAGCTAAGAGAGTACTTTATAATCAATCTATAAAATCACTAACTGTACTGAGATAAAGTTACACACAAACCTTACTGTTACATCTAATAAATCTCTAACTAGGAACTCCTTAAGGAATGGATTCTTAAAAAAACTTTTAATATGATTTTATACAGCAGGCATTAAATTGACTACTGAAGACTTCACGAAGTAGAAATGGCTAAAATTAGAGAGGGACTCAAAAGTGGTTCAAAAAGTAAAACAAGTTAAAAGGCAGCAAGATGTCTGGAGAATGTACTACTTATGTTTTAAGATGGCAGGTACCATAGTAAGCAACACTGACATTCACCAAACATTCACAGTTGCCATGCCAAGCACAGAATGCTAGGCAGGAGACCTAAACTGTAGAGGGCATTTATGTTCACATTAGCCCTAAATGTTGGATTTTATAAAAATGACTTTCAGTCCACAACAGTCCATTTCACAAAGTGACAAGGACTAAATGGAAGACCCTTTCTAGTTAAAAACTACTGAACTAATTAGATCTTGAGATTTTCATGAAAAAAATTTTCATTAAGGTGATATGTGAAGAACTGGCTTCCTTAAATTTTTTTAATTTTAATTCAATTGAGAGAATAAACAGTTTTACCTTATTTTAAACTAGGTGGCTCCCATCTAAATCACAAAAGAAAACATATTTGGTTTACTGCTCTTAACCTTAAAAGGAACAATAAATGTTCAACACTACAAAGTAATCTGGTCTCTGTAGCATACCTGATACTTGTCTGTCCTCCTAAATCCCAGACTTGGAATTTAAGGTTCTTGTATGTTACCGTCTCAACATTAAAGCCAATAGCTAGAAGAGAAATCAAAATCGGTAGTATACGTAGACTAACGCATTCTGTCTTCAAAGTATCCAAACCAATTTTGGCAGTTAATGAATTACTACTGAATCGCATTATTGGTTAAAATATTATTCCATTTAAGACAAAACAGTTGCTGTGCTATACACACACACCATAATTAGCAAGATCAGCACCATTTTCAGGTTATATAAGAATCCCCAGTCACCTCTGCAATATAGAATTTTTAGCTCAATGGAAACCCTACTATGTTAAACTCCCTGTATAATACAATCCTGGCGTACAAGTGTTTAGAGGTTATGCCTAGAAAGAACAGCTGTAGATGTATTACAAAAATGGAATTTTGATAGGCAGCAAGTAAACAGGGAACAAAACCAAGAAAGCCTAAATTCTAAACTTCAGTGGGTAAGGATTCAGCAACAGCTGTATATCACTTTATGGAAACTGGGTTCTCTAAGTGTGGCCATCTTACAGACTCTCTGCAGACTTCTTCAGGAGCTCATCTGAAATAAGGTCATGGCTGGACGGCCAAAGGGGAGGTGTCCCATCTCTTTTCCCTGCCATCCTTTTTAGGTCGATCTCTAGCACCACATGGCTGAGGCAGGATACTATTTTCCTTGAAAGGAATCTACAGGAGGGTGGAGAGGATGCTGAAAAACTGATTACTAAGATCTTAGAAGCTTAAAAAAATCAAAGTAAAAAATGACTTATAACTGTACAATTAATTTTGTTTAAAATTTTAAGTCTATATTGGTAAATGATGCTAATGAATATACGGTAAGCATTCCCTATCACAACTAAAAAATAGCTATAATAAACCTAGGTGAAAAGCTAAAAAGCAAGTTCATGATGTCTCCCTTAGAATTAGGTAGAAGTGTAAGCACCATGTTTACCTCGATTATAAACACTATTTATATGCACAGGACAAGAGTAAGCTGTAAAGCATATTCACTGAAATGCAATCCAATGGGCTGTGTGCACTGCAGGGGCCAAGACTTAACCACAATAGAGATGGGTGACTTTGAGAAGCAAAAACCAAGAGAACTGAAATTTACTGAAGGTGGCACAAAGAAATAACAGACGCCACACAGGGTTTTAAAAATTCTTTGTTCACAAAACCTAGACTTTTTTTTTAAATCTGGAAATTTAAATACTACTAACTATAGAAATAACCTTGAGTGACAGAGTGATTTTAGAGGCATAATCTAATACTCTTGAGCAAACTCTACAAACTCTTACACTTAGTTTAAATATGTTAATCTTCTCTAAGTAAATTCACATCAACAAATTTAAAAAGTATAAATAACAACAGTATTCTCATGTAGTCAAACAGGACTGGTTGAGAAGATTCTTCTAAGATATCAACAACTGATTTAAAGTTGATATGTTTCTGGGGTGCCTGGGTGGCACAGCGGTTAAGCGTCTGCCTTCAGCTCAGGGCGTGGTCCCGGCGTTCTGGGATCGAGCCCCACGTCAGGCTCTTCTGCTATGAGCCTGCTTCTTCCTCTCCCACTCCCCCCGCTTATGTTCCCTCTCTCGCTGGCTGTCTCTATGTCTATCGAATAAATAAATAAAATCTTAAAAAAAAAAAAAGTTGATATGTTTCTTCTCTTGATATTTTTAGGTACCAGATTAATTCAACAGTCAGTCTCTATCACTCAGTTCTTTACAAGCAATCAATACAATTATTTAAGAGAAACAAATATTAACTAAAATAGTTACAAATACAGGCGGGGAAAAAAAGCACTTCAGATGCAATAATACCACTTAACACCTATATAATTCTTTAAACAGGTTTACAAAGTACTTTACGTACTTCATTTATTTTCCCCTTAAAGTCAGTTGGTATTACCTTCATTTTATCAATAAAGATATTGGCTCTCAACAAGTTAAGCAGCTTAACTCTAACTTTAAAAATAGCTTTAAACAGCAAAACCCAGTACAGATGTTTACAAATTGCCTCTAAATTTATGAAAAATAATGTTATCAATATCATGTCCACACTAGAAGTTTACAAACCTTACTATATTAAAATCACATTATATGAATTAATCAGTAATAAAGTTAAGTTAGATGGAAAACAAAACCCCTACAATTAGTTTATCATACCAACACTTACTAGGAATAGTAGTAACGACTTCTCCAACCTGTAATCTGTATAAAATTGTAGTTTTTCCTGCTCCATCTAATCCCAAAATTAAAATCCTCATTTCCCGCGTTCCAAACAGACTGGAAAAAATACTTGAGAAAAAGCCACCTGAAAAAAATAATAAAAGAAAAAACGCATTCAATATCAGTTTGTGAACTAAGTCCACAAAACATTTAATCTTGCCCTTTGAAAGCTATACCAAATTAAATAATACTGTAATATTCTCCTCAATTCTTAGGTGCATAAGTTTACTCCCAATGATATATATTAATCAACATCAAACAAATAATTACTGATTGTCACCATGTCCTAGATACTGTCTCAGGAAGGCACAAGAAAATATATTCAAATAAGAGAAACAGAACCACTGTCCTCATGGAACTCTTTTTTTATATAAAAATTTTTTAAAGATTTTATTTATTTATTTAAGAAAGAGAGAGCAAGAGCACAAGCAGGGGGAGCAGCAGAGGGAGAGGGAGAAACTGACCAGGGAGCCTGATGCGGGGCTCAATCTGAGGAACCTGAAATCATGACCTGAGCCAAAGACAGCCGCTTAACCGACAGAGCCACCCAGGCGCCCCCTGGAGCTCACTTTCTAATCATGAGAATATACAGACCTTATAGCAAGGCCTCCTCACAACCTGTAAACACCAAAGGTCAAATCAGAATGACAGTGGGGGGGGCACCTAAGTGGCACAGCGGTTAAGCGTCTGCCTTCGGCTCAGGGCGTGATCCTGGCGTTGTGGGATCGAGCCCCACATCAGGCTCCTCTGCTATGAGCCTGCTTCTTCCTCTCCCACTCCCCCTGCTTGTGTTCCCTCTCTCGCTGGCTGTCTCCGTCTCTGTCAAATAAATAAATAAAATCTTTAAAAAAAAAAAAAAAGAATGACAGTGGGACAATGACGTTCTCACATGTGAAAAGCAATTATTACTGTACAGTAGCACCATCATAACTACCTTCAAACACTGAGATCTCTCTGTAAGCAATATGACTTGCGAAAGAAATTGAGACACGGAAGTCCAAAATCACAAAACCTATTTTTGAGAGAAAACTCACTTAAAAAAAAAATAAAGCTACATTCAATGTAGCATGAAATATTTCCAGAAAGTTTCCTATACATAAGATAAAGCACTTGTGAAGAGAGTGGTGATTATCAAAACTACCGATGATTGGTGATTGAATGACAGAATGACTGAATGATAGAATGGTGGTTATCAGAGGCTTGGAGAGTGGGGGAAATGGGAGAGATGTCAGTCAAGGGTACTAACTTTCCTTATAAAATGACTAAGTTCTGGAGACACAATGAACAGCATGGTAACTACAATTAATCAATGTATACTTGAAATGTGCTAAGAGAGTAGCACTGAAAGTGTTCTTACCAAACACATAAAAAAGCTAACAATGTGAAGTGACAGATGTATTAATTAGCTTGATTGTGGTAATCATTTCACAATGTATGACATATCAAAACATCACACCGTACCCCTTAAATACATGCAGTTTTGTCAACCTGGTAAAAACTAAAATTAAAAAATTATACTTTATCTCAGCAAGCCCTCCTGATAACAGATTAAGGTGTTGCTTCATTTGGATTGCATTTAAATAAGAAATCCCTAAGAGTAAGGAAGGTGGTGATTTAGTCTTTATTATTCTTTTTACAACAAGAGAAAGCAGCTTTTTTTTTTTTTAAAGAGAGTGAGCGCAAGCATGGTGGTGGGGGGAGAGGGAGAGAGAGAGAATCCCAAGCAGACTCCACACCCAGCACAGACCCAACAACAGGGCTGGATCTGTCTATCCTGAGATCATGACCTGAGCAGAAATCAAGAGTGGGAGGCTCAACCATCTGAGCCATCCAGGCACCACAGAAGCTTTTTTAAAATACATTTTTTTCTTCAATGACTACCAGAAAAAAAGCACTTTGGCCCTTCCCCACCAAAAGCCATTAGAGAAGATTAAAAAAAGTTACATTAATAATATAAGAAAAACAGCTGACAACTGAAGTGATGTCACACGCAATACATGGTTATCTGACAAAGAAATGGCAAAATTAGGAGCCACAAGTCTCGGGAAATGAAGACACCATGGGCCAGAGAACCTTGGGAAAGTGTAACAGAAAGTGTGTAACTTGACAAAATCCTTTGTACCTTTTATACCTTAAAAAACTGGGGCACCTGGTTGGCTCAGTCTGTACAGGATGTGAGTCTTGATCTGGCAGTTGTAAATTCAAGCCCCATCTTGAGTGTAGAGATTACTTAAAAATAAAATCTTTAAGGAAAAAAAAAAACTGAAGGGAGTTATGGAAAAAGACAGGAAAGCACTTACGATGTTCCAGGGCAAGAAGTAAATCCCCCGGAAGATGGTAGAGGAATTAAAATAATCCAAAGAATTTATATCATTTGGACAGGTGTAGACCAGTTTAAAAATCTGCACCTTCATCTGGATTCCAGCGCGGAGGGAAGCTAGCTATAGCTGGTGCTTGTGATGACAACATAGTGCCCTCAATTAGCACTCCAAACACGGTTATTAAAATTTCACTCACTGACCAGTAATGACCAGTACCCTCCCCATTTCCTTCTCCACCTTACCCTATCATCTACATCAAAAGCTACAGATAAGCGGGCAAATGCCAAGTTGGCTATGAAACATAGTGAGCAACAATTCCCTTTGCATTTTTTAAACTGACGCAATCCCAGGGACCAGGAAGGCAGAATCAAGCTTCCACTGTGGGGTTGGATCTCATCTTCCACGCAAGAACCCTCAGCGCACCTGCGACTGACAAATTGCCAAGCTTCTCAAAGCCAACTCTACCCCCAAGTCGAGCTGGGTCTCAGGAGGTGAGGGAAAAGTTCCTAGTCAGGGGAAAGGGCTCAGGGCCGCGTTCCCAAGCCGCAGCGCTCTCCGGGCCCGCGCTGTCCCCACCTCCTGACCCTTCTGGGGTGAAGAGGACAAGAGTGAGAGGCGGGGTGAAAGCTCGAGGCAGCGTCCACCCCCACAGGTCAACAGCCAAAGTAAGTTAAGTCCTCAGGGACCGGTCCCCGAAAAGCTGGCTACTGTGGGCTTCCCAGGCCGGCCCCTCTCCTCCCCCTGACCCCGGCCCTTGGCCGCCGCCCCTCCAGCGCGCCCGGGGGCTCTTCTCGGATCCCTCACCCATGATGAACCGCCTGTCCGCCCTTGTCGGTGGTCAGCGACAGGCCCCGTCCTTGGCAGCGACTCCTATTAGAGCCTCGGCGCCGCCACCTCTGCTCGCCTTGGCCTCTGGCTCCGGCTCCGGCTCCCAGGCGGATCCCTTGGAAGTCCGGTTCCCCAGCAACTTCCACGTCGGACTCCCGGCGGGGGCGGGAGCGACGGGCCGCGGCGACTACGCGCCACGAACGGCGACCTGAGCGTCCGCGTCGTTGCTTTCGACGAAACTTCCCGGCGCGCTAGGTGGAACCCAGAGGATAAAAATATTCAAGGACCCCAAATCTGTCTTGCTTCTGTTTTCTTGTACTGAAAGGGCTTCCAAAATAGGAAATTCGAATTCTCATTTTAAATTCTGACACCCAACAGTGGCGAATCTGCAAACCAAGAATTCGAGTTGAGCCTCGATGCTGCAGCAAGACTGGACGCCGGCACAGGGTGCCGCGTCGCAGAAGTTGCAGGTCCTAAAGCGCCCTGCGGGGGCGGCGCACCCTTCTCTGGGTGCTTTGTCCTACAAGGAAATAGGACTACGTAATAATAATAGGAAGAGCCCCACGCGGCCAATGCTAGTCAACCTTACACCTGAGGCCGCTAACTGGAGGTTTTTGGAATCGCAGTGGCCTGTAGGGTCAGCGTTAGAGCCGTGAAAGTGGTGAAACCCTTTCTTCCACTAACTCAGCCACTGACCACCTTTCTGGGATAGGCAGTACGGACGAACTGGTTCAGATCACAAGGACTGAGGATCTGTTCCCTCCAGGGCCCTCGAAAGTAGTGCCGGTCTTGACAGGAAATTGTATTGGGGGGAAGGAAGCGATATTTGGATGATGGGAAGAAGGGATTCTCCTAGACTAATCTTTTAAAGGGTTAAGCATGTGTGGCATTAAAAATGCGTAAAGGTAGGGGCTCCTGGGTGGCACAGCGGGTAAGCGTCTGCCTTCAGCTCAGGGCGCGATCCCAGCGTTCTGGGATCGAGCCCCACATCAGGCTCCTCCGCTATGAGCCTGCTTCTTCCTTTCCCACTCCCCCTGCTTGTGTTCCCTCTCTCGCTGGCTGTCTCTATCTCTGTCTAATAAATAAATAAAATCTTTTTAAAAAATGCATAAAGGTACACAGAAAGGTAAACATCCCTAGCCCCCAATCCCACCGTTCGTCATAGAAGTCATAATTGTAAACTCTTACTTAGGTTTCCTCCCAAATATAATTTTTGCATACTATTTTTGGGGGATTTCTATTTAATTCCTTTTTTATAATAATATTTATTATATTATGTTAGTCACCATACCATAGTCATCCCTGGTTTTTGATGTTAAGTTCCATGATTCATTAGTTGCGTATAACACCCAGTGCACCACGCAATACGGGCCCTCCTTACTACCCATCACCAGCCTATCCCATTCCCCCACCCCTCTCCCCTCAGAAGCCCTCAGTTTGTTTCTCAGAGTCCATAGTCTCTCATGCTTCATTCCCCTTTCTGATTACCCCTCATTTCTTTATCCCTTTCTTCTCCTACCGATCTTCCTGCTTCTTATGTTCCATAGGTGAGTGAAACCATATAATACTATGTTTTTATTTAAAGTATTTTCATCCATTCAACAGAAGTTTATAGACTGTTTTGTTTTTTACTTCAATNTCCTACCGATCTTCCCGCTTCTTATGTTCCATAGGTGAGTGAAACCATATGATAATACTATGTTTTTATTTAAAGTATTTTCATCCATTCAACAGAAGTTTATAGACTGTTTTGTTTTTTACTNTCATTTCTTTATCCCTTTCTTCTCCTACCGATCTTCCTGCTTCTTATGTTCCATAGGTGAGTGAAACCATATAATACTATGTTTTTATTTAAAGTATTTTCATCCATTCAACAGAAGTTTATAGACTGTTTTGTTTTTTACTTCAATTTTCAGACCTTTCCAGCTAGGCATTGAACTGGATTTGCCTGTTGCTCTCACCTCCTTCCCCGCTTCTAAATCATAAATTCACAGAAATTTTCCTTGCAAGGAAAAGTTTGGTTTTATTTGTTTTTTAATTTTATTTATTTGTTTGTTTTTAAGGAGAGGGTTGAGCGACTCTTTATCTGAACACCTGGACCTTTTTAAGATTGTGCTTTGTAAGCATTATGTTGTCCCAGCTGTTGGACTTCAATGGGTTGAGATTCCACTGACCTTTTTCACCTGTTCTTCATCCACCTCCAGTCCATGTCTTCACCAAGATTAGCTACCACCACTTGGCAAATCTTGACCATTGCCATTTTAAATTTTGTCCATGTCAGATTTATGTTTCCAGTATAATGCACATAGTTGTCTGAAAATACAAATTCCCTTTAGAACTAAAAGGAAAGATAAGCTGAAAAGTTTATATTTGCACTGCATGTTCTGAACCAAATAAGCAAATGAAACCTCTGTGAGGATGCTGTGTAAACTGAAGTGCTATATACGGATTAAAAAGCATTGTTAATACTATTAGGTGGCATTTCAGCCTTTTATAATGTGTGTTAAGCACCTAATTGCAAGTCACTATGGAAACAGTGTAATAAAAACCCAATAACCCTTTAGGTGATTTGATCAAAAACCTTATTTTTCTTTAAAGATGTATTTATTCATTTGAGGAGGGAGGAGCAGAGGGAGAGACTCTTCAAGCACACTTCTCTCTAAGGGCAGGGCTGGATCTCAGGGCCCATGAGATCATGACCTGAGCTAACCTGAGTCAGATGCTTATGACTGAGCCATGCAGGTGCCCCCAAACACTTTATTTTTAAATTTACCCATTTAACTCTTTGCTTTGTTAAGATTTGATCTCATTTCCTGGTTGCATCAAAAACTCTTCTCCATTCTCAGAAACCTTTGATCTAAAGAAAAATCCCCAAATATTAAGATATTACCTTTAAATTTTTTCTATCCGTAGATATAGAACAACTAAAATAACTTTCCTAAACACTTACTATATTCAAGGCCTTATGCTACACCTATTAAATAGTTTAAAACCATCCCTACTCTCAAGGGTGCACTCATTAACCCAAAGGTGTTTAAGACATATAATTTAAATGGTTTCACAAAGTGCTGAGACGTTTATAAAAGCAAAGCTATAAATAGCTTAGGGAAACTTAGCTAATCTTTATTGGTGATGACATTGCACCACTACATTCTCCTCCCTTCTCTCAATTCTCAATTCCTAAGACTAGAGCAGTTCCTACTTTCATAGGAACATAGTTTTCAATGTGTTAAGGAAAATTTAAGGTTGTGAAAAGTAAGATAACAAAACCTCAACTCCTGTATCTTTTCTGATAGGAAAAACCGTCACTACCTAGGAAAGATACTTATCTTTAGGGCAATATCATTTTTCAAAAGGTAGTCATTCTTATTAATATTGGCCTGGTAATACAGTTCCTGCTTACTAAAAAGAAATACTTGAGGAAACAGAATTACAGCACCATTCCAGAATTAAAGCTAAATATTTAGATTGTAAGTCTGTGGAATTTTATCATTCAGATAAGCACGTAGAATTGACCTCACCTTTCAAGTCTTTGCTCAAATGTCATTCTATTTAAAATTGCAACCTACCTAACATCCTCCTTGTCCTGATGTTTTCCAGAACTTGCCACTAAACATAATTTACTTATTTATTATGCCTATTACATATTGTCTGTGAATACCAATATTTCTGTTTATTTTTTTTCACTGTTTTGTTCTTGTACTTGGGCACTAAAATATTTGTTGAGAGAATTTGTTGAATTATAAAATAAGTTTTTAAGGCCAATGCCATAAGCGTTAGTTAACTTAAACATATATTGTGCAATATTATTAAACGTGTTTCCTAAAATAGATACATCTGAACCACCTGTCATAGTGATAAATGCCACACTATCATTTTCGAGGTTGTCTTATTTGAGGAGGGCCACCAGGGGGTGGTATTGCTTCAGACTAATTCTCCATAGACTGCGATCAATTGGTCCAATTAAAAGCTGAGTGGATAATTTAATCCTTTTCAAATCTCACAGTCCAATAATAATTTACTAAATTTTAAAATGGGTATGTTTTATAGCAGCATTTTCCACAATAGCTAAATCGTGGAAGGAGCCGAGATGCCCTTCAACAGATGACCGGATTAAGAAGTTGTGGTCCATATATACAATGGAATATTACTCAGCTATCAGAAAGAACGAATTCTCAACGTTTGCTGCAACATGGATGGCACTGGAGGAGATAATGCTAAGTGAAATAAGTCAAGCAGATAAAGACAATTATATGATTTCTCTCATCTATGGAACATAAGAACTAGGATGATCGGTAGGGGAAGAAAGGGATAAAGAAAGGGAGGTAAACAGAAGGGGGAATGAAACATGAGAGACTATGGACTCTGAGAAACAAACTGAGGGCCTCAGAGGGGAGGCGGGTGGGGAAATGGGATAGACCAGTGATGGGTAGTAAGGAGGGCACGTATTGCATGGTGCACTGGGTGTTATACGCAACTAATGAATCATCGAACTTTATATCGGAAACCGGGGATGTACTGTATGGTGCCTAACATAATATAATAAAAAATCATAAAAAAATAAAATATTTATGTTTTAATGCAGTCCAAATAAGTAAAACAAGTTCAAAAGTCCTTTGACAATAAAGTCACAATAAAATCAAATAAGTTCAGAATTTTAAAGCTAAAAGGAGCCTCAATTCCAGCCACCTCAATTATAGATGAAGTAGAAACAAGCAGAGAAACAGAGCCAGGACAGCAACCCTGATCATTTAACTTCCAGGCCCTGAGTAATGAGATTATGATGCTTTCTGTCAACTGAGCCATGATCTATACATTTGGTAAATTGATTTTCAAACACATGACCATAACTCGAGAACCCGTAGTTTCCAAAGTTGGAAACTTAACATTTCTTTATGTTCCATTACCTCGTGGTAGTTACATCCTTTTCTCAGATCATATTCCATGAAGCAGAAACTATGAAAAACAATAGATATATAATAAATATAAGTTTCAGAAGAGCTTATCATACTGTTTATTTATAATTTTATTTTAAACTAGGGAGCATTTTGAAATCATAGGTAGGTGTGTGATTTTCACAAAGCAAAACGTGTATTTATATTTCAAATGTTTCCTTTCAATGACTTGTATTTTACCAATAGAGAACTTCTCTTTAAAGGTTTTTTGTTTTTGTTTTCTTGGAGCGCCTGGATGGCTCAGTGAGTTAAGTGCCCAACTCTTGATTTTCAGCTCAGGTCATGATCTCAGGGTCATGAGATGGAGTCCCACATTGGGCTCTGCTTGAGGATTCTCTTCCTCTCCCTCTGCCCCTCCTGCCACCCCCCTCTGTGCGCCCTCAAAATAAATAAATCTTTTTTCAAAGTAAATAAAAATAAAGCGTTTTTTTCTTATTGAGATGTAATTCACATACAATAAAATTCACAATTTTTAAATGTACAATTGACTTTTAGTCACTTTTAGTATGTTCACAAGGTTTGCAATGTTCACCGAAATTTCAGAGCATTTTCATCACTCCAAACAAAAACTCTGTACCCATTAGGCAATAATTCCCCAGCTGACCCCTCTGCTAGCCTCTTGTACCATAACCTCTAATCTATTTTCTGTCACTATGAATTTGCCTATTCTAGATATTTCATGTAAATGTGGGACCGTACAATATTTGCCCAATTTTTGTCTGGCTTTTTTACTTAGCATAATGTTTTTAGGGTTCATTCATGTTACAGCATTTATCAAACATTTCATTCCTTTCTATGGTGAATAATATGCTATTAAATGGATATACCATGTTTTGTTTATTCATCAGTTGATGAATGTTTGGGTTGTCCTTGCTTTTGTCTATTTGAATAATGATGCTATGAACATTTGTGTCCTAGTTTTTGTAGGAGTAAGTGTTTTCAGTTTTGTGGGGTATATACCTAGGAATGGATTTGCTACATCATATGGTAACTCTAATTTTAACTTTTTTTTTTCTATGTTTAACTTTTTGAGGAACTACCAAACTGTTTTCCAGCTGCATTGTTTGCTGAAACTGTTTTCCACCATTTTACATTTGCATCAACAATATTTGAGGGTTCTTATTTTTTACATGCTCACCTACACTTATTTTCCACTTTTTAAAATCTAGCCATCATAGTAGGTGTAGAGTGGTATCTCATCGTGGTTTTCATTTTAATATTCCTGATAACTAACAATTCCTCAAAACTAAGGACATTTTCATGTGCTTATTGGCTATATGTATATTTTCTTTGGAGAAATGTCTATTCAAATCCATTGCCTACTTTGTAATTGAGTTATTTATCTTTTATTGTTGAGTTGTAAAACTTTCCTATATGTATTCTGGATATCAGACCTGTACCAAATATATGATTGCAAATACTTTTCCAGTTCTGTGAGTTGTCTTTTCACTTCGTTGATAGAGTCCTTTGATGCACAGCTTTTAATTTGGATGAAGTCCATTTTACATATTTTTTCTTTGCTCGTGGTGTCATATCCAAGAAACTATTGCCTAATCCAAGCTCATGAAGATTTACATCTATATTTTCTTCTAAAAGAAAGGTAAAACAAACAAAACCCCCCAAATCTGGTTCACTCTCTCAGCTTCCCTATTTCTCTGTTCAGTGATCCAAATTCTATCTTGCCTTACCACCTCTGGTTAATGCAGACTTGCCCCTTTCTCTGTCCCTCCATCAGCCTCATAGTGACCAAACTCTAGTCGTTGCTGTTTTACTTCCTACTCTCAGCCAGTAGCTACTTAACTGATTCATCTGTTTCTCCCCACTCTCCAATATCCTTGAACACCACCATTTTGCTTCTAATAGAAGTCCACCATGTACTAGGTACTCAATAAATGTTAACTGAATAAAACTCATGTTAATATCTCTATCATAAGACTTTAAAACTCATTTTACAAAGATGTTTATAATTGTTGGTTACTTACTCTTCCAGAAGACTGTGAAGCTCTTACATACACAGCCTTTCTTATTCTTCTCTGTATCCCCAGTGCTACTGCACTGAAGTTCAGTGAATATTTCTTAAATTCGTGAATGGATGAGGCCTGAGCTTCTTAACTTGACATTCACTTACTTCCACAGTCAGGTCCAACTTACTACCCCTCTCTAGTTTAGGCAAACATTGTGAATTGGGGAGAAACCCGCTGTTTCCAGGACTGTAGATTTTAGTTCTGAAGTGAAGTTTATCGATATTGTCAGGGAAGCCACCCACTGCTCTGTGGTTCAGGTTCCTCTGAAAAATGAAGGATTGGTCTAGATCAGAGCTTCTCAGCCTTTAACGTATATATACAAACCACCCAAAGACCTTGAACATGTGGGATCAGATTCTGATCCTGTGTTTCTACAAGCTCCCAGGGATGTTAATGCTACTGGTCCAGAGACAACTTTCAAGGAATTATAAAACTGTCCTCTACAACCTTTTTCTATCTTCTGGACATGCCTTCTGTGTGACTGACACTATAACATATTGTACACTGCTTCTCCTTCCTGGGATGCTTTCTCCATTTATTTCCTCTTGTATGAATCCAACACATCTTTTCAGGCACTTACTCCTGGGCAAAGCTTTTTCTGACTGCCCTAGTGCCCCCACTCTGTCTTTTTTCACTCTGTTAAAGTATCTATTGTTGGTGCTTGGTGTTTGACCCATCATCTACAGATAATTATTGGTTATTGTGTGTATGCAAGTACCCAGTTATAGACTTCTTTTTCTTTACTATAAGGCTTAACACAATGCCTCACATACAGGAAGTACTCCACAAATCATTGTTGAATGAATGAATGAATGAATGAATGAATGAATGACTCACTTCAGCATTACTACTCCAGAGAGAACAAATGTTTTACTGTATTATATTGTTTGCTAAAATATGGAGGAAAGTTCCAATATGGAATTTCCCCAGTCTACTTATATGAGGCAGTTCAATCTAAACAACAATTTATCTTTTCAAACATAAATGATATCAAAATATCTAAAATGAGTTTATGTTAAAATTCAATTTTCTCTCTGCAGTTTCTGAAACAATGAAATTTGCTACCACTGTTTCTGTCCCAGTTTCCAAAACCAAATACACATAATATATTACATGTGAGAACTTGGCATTATATAGAATAAGAGATTGGTCCTATAGAATAAGAATTAGTATTATATCATGATTTGAATAGCCTGGTTAAACAACCTGCCTTACACCCAATACCATGTTGCATATCAAATAATGAAGTGAACTCTGGTGAAAAACAAAGTCTTTATTATTGATATAGAGAAGTTGTTTTAAATTTTAAAGTTAAAATAAGGAAGTTCTTTGAATATTGCCTAACTCACTATTGTGGGAAAAAAGTTAGAAGCATTTCAGAACATAGTACCCATTTTGCATTTCTATTAAAGTTTTTTTTTTAACTTGCAGTATTTGTTTTATAAGATAAACTCTAACTCAAATATCAATTTATTATTTTTGACAAGAGAAAAGAGCTATATTGTGTATTATCAAATTCTTGCCAGATACATATTTTGGTTGTAAGTTATCAAACTGTAAAAATTTCTTGGTAGACTGTGAAGTGCCAGTTCCACAAATATAGAGCACTTTAATCACTATTATGCATAAAGTATAACATTTCTGCAAAATGCTAGAAAATATGAGCTAAATGAGTACACCTAATAAAAGTACTGTATCACTTGACTGGAGTTATTAATCACAATGAACCTCATTGTTAGTAGGTTTTAGTGATCTAAATCAGTTTGTTTTATTTAAACTCCAAATGATTTCCGTTCTTAATTTAGTTTACCCATCTCTGATGGAAACTTCTCCTCACAAAATTAATAATAAAGTGAAAAGTCTCAGCAGACTTCTCTATAAGTCTCTCCTACACTGACTTCCATACCCAGAGTCACCATCTCAGAATTAATCACTATTAATAGTTTTGTGTATCCTTCAAAATGTAGTCTATGCATATACACATATACAGGCATATCTCACTCTATTGTGCTTCACTTTACTGCACTTGGCAGATATTTGTGTTTTTTACTAATTGACGGTTTGTGTCAACCCTGCAAAGTGCAAGTCTACCAGCACCATTTTTCCAACAGCATTTGCTCACTTCATGTGTCTGCGTCACATTTTGGTATTTCTCATAATACTTCACACTTTTTCATTATTGTTATATTTGTTATGGTGATCTGTGATCTTTCATGTTGCTATTGTAATTTTGGGGGGGTTCAATGAACAGAGTCCTTATAATTGATAAATGTGTGTGTTCTGACTGCTCCATCAACCAGCCATTCCCACATGTCTCCTCCTCTCCTTGGGCCTCCCTATTCCCCAAGACAACAATATTAAAATTAGGCCAATGAATAATCCTACAATGGTCTCTATGTATTCAAGTGAGAGAAAGAGTCGTATGTGTCTCACTTTAAATAAAAAACTAGCAATGATTAAGCTTAGTGAGAAAGGAATGTCAAAAGCCAAGATAGGGCAAAAGTGAGGACTCTTGTACCAAATAGTTAGCAAGTTGTGAATGCAACAGAAAGGTTCATAAAAGAAATGAAAAGTGCTACTCCAGTGAACACATAAATAATAAGAAAATGAAACAGCCTTATGGAGAAGGCTTTTAGTGAGAGAAAGTTTTAGTGATCTGGATCAATCAAACCAGCCACAACATTCCCTTAAGCTAAAGTCTACTCCAGAGCAAGGCCCAAACTCTCTCCAATTCTATGAGGCTTGAAGAGGTGAGGAAGCTGCAGAAGAAAATCTGAAGCTAGAAGAGGTTAGTTCATGAGGTTTAAGGAAAGAAGCCATCTCAATAACATAAAATTGCAAGGTGAACAGCAAGTGCTTGTGTAGAAGCTGCAGCAAGTTATCCAGAAGATCTATCTAAGACAATTAATGAAGGTGACTACACTAAACAACAGATTGTCAATGTAGACAAAACAGTCTTCTACTGAAAGAAGATGCCATCTAGGACTTTCATAGCTAGAGAGGAGAAGTCAATGCCTGGCTTCAATGTTTCAAAGAGCAGGCTGACTCTCTTAGTAGGGGCTAATGCAGCTGGTAACTTTAGGTTGAAGCCAATGCTCATTTACTATTCCGAAATACAAGGGCCTTTAATAATTATGCTAGATCTACTCTGCCTGTGCTCTATCAATGGAACAACAAAGTCTGGATGATAGCACATCTGTGTACAGCATGGTTTTCTGAATATTTTAAGCCCACTGTTGAGACCTACTGCTCAGAAAAAAAGGATTCCTTTCGAAATAGTACTGTTCATTGATGATGCACCTGGTCACCCAAGATCACTGATGGAGATGGACAATGAGATTAATGTTGTTTTCATGCCTGTTAACACAACAGCCATTCTGCAGCCCATAGATCAGGGAATAATTTAGATTTTCAAGTCTTATTATTTAAAAAATAAATTTTGCAAGGTTATAGTTGCCATACTGATTTCTCTGATGGATCAGGGCAAAGTAAAGAATTCACCATTCTATATGCCATTAAGAATATTTAGAATTCATGAGAAGAGATCAAAATATCAACATTAACTGAAGTTTGGAAGAAGTGGATTCCAACCTGCATGGATGACTTTCAGGAGTTCAAGACTTCAGTGGAGGAAGTAAATACAGATGGAATAGAAATAGCAAGAGAGCTAGAATTAGAAATGGAGCCTGAAGATGTGACTGAATTGCTGCAATTTCATGGTAAGACTTTAATGGATGAGGAACTTCCTCTTATGGATGAGCAAAGAAAGTGGTTTCTTAAAATGTAATCTGCTCCTGGTGAAGATGCTGTGAAGATTGTTGACATTACAACAAAGGATTTAGAACATTATATAAACTTAGTTGATAAAGCAAAGGCAGGGTTTGAGAGGATTGACTCCAACTTTGGAAGAAGTTCTACTGTGGGTAAAATGCTATCAAACAGCATGACATGCTACAGAGAAATCATTTGTAAATGGAAGAGTCAATCAATGTGACCAAACTTCATTGTCATCTCGTTTTAAGAAATTGCCACAGCCACCCTGTCTTTCTACAACCACCAGCCTGATCAGTCAGCAGTCTTCAATATTAAGGCAAGACCTCCAACAACAAAAAGATTATGACTTGCTGAAAGCTCAGATGATGGTTAGGATTTTTAAGCAATAAAATATTTATTGGTTAAGGTATGTACAGTTAACCCTTGAACAACACAGTTTTGAACGACACAAGTCCATTTACATGTGGATTTTTTTTTATAAATACAGTAAAGTTCTGTAAACATATTTTCTTTTCCTTGTGATTTTCTATTTATTTATTTAGCAAGAAGGGGGATAGAGGGAGAGGGAGGGAGAGAATCTCAAGCAGACTCCCTGCTGACTGGGGAGCCTGAAGCAGGGCTTGATCTCACAACCCTGAGATCATGACCTGAGCCAAAATCAAGAGTTGACACTTAACACCCCTCCTTGTGATTTTCTTAATAATGTTTTCTTTTCTCTAACTTACTTTATTGTAAGAATACAGTATATAATATATATAACATTCAAAATATGTGTTAATTGACTATCGTTGTCAGTAAGGCTTTAGGTCAATAATAGATTATTAGGAGTTAAATTTTGGAGGAGCCACGTTATATGGGGATTTTTGGCTATATGGAGGTTGGTGTCCCTAAACCCTGCCATAGTTTATAGCAACTATACATTGTTTTTTAGGACATAACGCTATTGCACACTTAGTAGACCACAGTAGAGTTAAACACAACTTTTATATACACTGGGAAACCAGAAACTTCATTTTATTTGCTTTATTATGATATTTGCTTTATTGTAGTGGTCAGGAACTAAACCTGCAATATCTGTAAGGTATTCCTGTATATGTATGCTTCCCTTAATCTGGATGGTGGCATAATATTCACACTGTTCTGTATCTTTTTACACTTATCAATAACGTATCTTGGCAAATGTTCTATATCAATACATGTAAATTTACCTTGTTCTTTCTAAATGGTGACAAAATGTTCTATTGGGGAAGAACAGGGGAAGAAAGTGAAATAAAAGGTGGAAATTCATTAACATNCTTGTTCTTTCTAAATGGTGACAAAATGTTCTATTGGGGAAGAACAGGGGAAGAAAGTGAAATAAAAGGTGGAAATTCATTAACATCAATAAACAGTGTTTCTTGGACTCTATCCTGTATATGTGACTGGAGGATTTCTCCAGCCCCTCGCCCTGCAAATCCCACAGATATGTCCTCTCAGACTCCAAGTGATGAGAGATATAAGGTGAACCCTTTGTTGCCATCACACAGAGAAGTTTGTACAATGATATTCTGCACAATACAGGACAACATGACATCTCTTCTCCTACCAAGTTCCACTAAAACTTTTGTGTCCGAACGTGTCCAATTCTCGGCTTTGACATAATGCACAAGCCCTTCAAATCTGAGTGATAAACAGCATGCAACACTCAAAATTGGCTTTCTTCTCCATTTATTCCCTTGGAATAAGTTTTCCTATGATGCTCCTGGGTTTTTCATGCAAATCGATCTCTGGGAGGCCCTCTTCAGCTAAAGTCCAAGTATTCCCAGTTGGGTCTCACTCCACTTAATGAAACCAGATTCATTAGCTCAAGATGAGTCATACACACCACCCCATTCCCACTGCCAAACATACACAATGAAGCATTCCCACAGAGTCCTCCTCACGTGAGTCCTATTGGCATGCATGGTGAAAAGGGACTTTTATTAATGGACATCAAAGTTGACTTTTTTATTTTGTTTTATTTTGTTTTTTAATATTTATTTATTTGTTTGTTTATTTATTTAAGTAGGCTCTACCCTCGATGTGGAGCCCAATGTGGGGCTTGAACTCACGCTGCTGAGATCAAGACCTGAGCTGAGATCAAGAGTCAGATGCTTAACCAACTGAGCCATGCAGGTTCCCCTGTTTTGTTCTGTTTTTAAAGTTTATTTTTTTAAGGTAATTTCTAAACCCTATATGGAACTCAAACTCAAAACTCCGAGATCAAGACACACATGCCAGCCAGGCAGCCCAAAGTTGACTTTTATTAATGGACTTCAAAATCAATGTTATTGTTGTCATTTACAACTGAGAAAAGTGAGGATAAGTATCAAAGATGGAAAAAAGTCAGTCTATGAGGGAGCTGATATTAACTGATTTTAAAGTCTTCTATTTCTCCAGATTGCCTCCCCAGGGTTGGGGAACCCCTCCCTTCACAGCATTTCAAGCACAATCTGAACTCAAACTCCTTTTAAATTCTTTCTTTCCTTTCCTCTATGTAATCTCTACACCCAAAGTGGGGCTTGAACTTACAACCTGAGATCAAGAGTCACATGCTCTATCAACTCAGTGAGCCAAGTACCCCTCCTTTTAAATTCTAAGTTCATCACAGGCAGGTGTGTGCTCTTGGGCACTACACATGTTTGATTATTTATTTATCTATTCATTGTACAAATATCATTGAGCCCTGGTGATAGGAGAGCCACTGTGCTTAGTCCTGGGGACTTCCCTGCAAAGGAGAACGGGTTGCATTTATCGTGTAAACAAATAAATAAACAAGCTATATGCAGATTGCAATAAATGCTATGGAGGAAATGGGTAGGGTAATGGGATCAAATGTAACTAACAGGGGAGAAGGGGCTATTTTAGAAAGAAGGGTCAGGGAAGGTCTTGAAGAAGAGACATTTCAGCTGAAACCTGAAGGGTGAAAGATGAGAAGGAGCCAGTCATACAAGGACTGGGGAACAGTGTCTGGGCAAAGTGGACAGCAGCTACTTGATCCTTCCAGTTCACTTCAGCATGGCACACTGTTGAACTCAAAATATACTTCTCAAATGAAAATGAATTCATGTTGCTTTGCCAAGTACTAAACGTATTTTAAGGCCAACTATTACCTGGCCAATTGCTATTAAAAACAATTCACTAAATAATAGTTTCTACTTTTATTTATTTATTTATTTATTTATTTATTTTTTTTTAAAGGTTTTACTTATTTATTTGACAGAGAGAGAGACAGCCAGCGAGAGAGGGAACACAGGCAGGGGGAGTGGGAGAGGAAGAAGCAGGTTCCCATCAGAGGAGCCTGATGTGGGGCTCAATCCCAGGACTCTGGGATCACGCCCTGAGCTGAAGGCAAACGCTTAACAACTGAGCCACGCAGGCACCCCTACTATTAGTTATTTGTTTTTATAAATTTTCTATCGTGTTTTATAAGGGATAGCCTCTATTTGATATTGACTGAGGCAACATAATACATTCCTTCAACAAATATATATCAAGGCCCCGCTATATGCCAGATCTTCTGCTGGACTCTGGTGATAAAGTAGTGAAGCAAAGAAAGCTTATTTAAAATGAGTACTGGATTGACCTTGGGTTGGGGTCTTCAGTCCCCTCTGCCACCAGAGTAGTTTTCATGTGTTTTATATGTTGACCTTCCGGATAAGAATTTATTATAGAAATCAGTTCCACTGCTAAAAAAAGGAAGAAAGAAAAAGAAAAAGATTGGAAAATCACTGGGTCCCCAAAGTCCCTTCTGTAAAACTAGACAAATGTATTTTTATGGGGAAATTTTTTCTTTTCCTTAAGTTCCTTACAAGCTACATGTGGACATTTCATTTCAGACAACTTAAGAATCATATGAAATAAAGTGAATTACTATGCTTCAATGAATGAAAAAAAAATCATATTTACTTTTAACACAAATGCAACGTTTTCCCCTAAGAATATAGAATATTAACCAGAGTTCCTTGCCCTCTTAAAACACAAAAACAAAAACAAAACACCCTTATATTCAATTGTTTCTGATTTTTAAAAATTCTCCTTGTCCTATCAGAATTCTTAAAGAACAGTTTACATGCATTTCGATCGAATTCTTTTCTCCTTTCAAAATTTCTGACAATCTTTTAAGCAATAAGGAAGGAAATACCAAACTGGCAAAATGTGGGATGTGAAAATGGTGCTTTGGGCATGAGAAAACTGCTCCCATTATGTTAGCAAGTTTCGAGTCCTTTACAAAAAGAAGAACTGACTTCTTAATACCAGTTTTGCTTAGTCATGTATTTTTTTTAAGTTATTTTGCAGTCATGTATTGGCTTTTTCGCTGGCATCAACGTGGGAAACAAAGTCACATGAATTGAAGTTAGTGCTAATTTTTTTCTGTCCTTTTCCTCTTTGACACCTACCTAGGGTATGCAGATGTTATGAAATTCATGGCAAAGACCTCCAGTCATTTCAGGGGAAAAAAAGATCACACACCTTTCTTCTCTGGCTTAAAGTATTTAGACTATATTTCTTTTCTTAGACTCTATGAGACCACTATTTCACATTATTGTGGTGCTTGGTATTAGGTAGTGAATTTATTTGGTAATGAACATGCCAGGTATCGATTATCAGCCCTTGGCAACATTGCCAAGTAATGTTATTGTTCCTTGAGTCTTCATTTGGGTTGTCTCTTCTGCCTTGCAGCAAGAGCCCTCCTAGAGCATATGAACCTCCACACTCAGACCCAAGTCTCTGGCCAAGTCTCTCACGTTCTAGATCTTTCTGAGCTCTTTCCCTTGTTTATCCCTTAGTGACTTCCAGCTACTGCAAGACATTCACACTCAAGTATTAGGAAAAAATAAATTAAGTGTTGTCCCCAGTTAACACTGTCATCATCATTCAAACATTTTCTGAAGCCATGAGTAATATACAGTTTCAGGTAGCTAGTGGGGGAGATATTTCCCCCTCTTGCAGGTTTCTATGGGTACTTTTCAAATTCTACCCCAGAGAGGGTCATCTTTGCTAAATGGATGTAAATCTCCTGCCTTTCTTACTCAATGAAACTTGCTTACTCACAGTTCACAAAGTTCCCCTGAAGATGATTAGTAAGCAATATTCCAAAGTTTCAGCAAAAACACTCAGAGAGGCTGCCTAACAGTATGAGATTTAAATTAGTGGTTTGAAAAGGAGTCATTTTGCCTTATCTGCTAGCCATTATTTCTGCTAGTTTTTTTTTCTCACTTTAAAGGTGTTCACACAGGGCACCTGTGTGGCGAAGTCAGTTAAGTCAGGTCCTGGGAATCAGTCCCATGTTGGGAATCTGCACTTAACGGGGAGTCTGCTTCTCCCTCTCCCTCTGCCCCTCCTCCCACTCATGCATGGGTGCACTCTCCTTCTCTCTCTCTCACGTAAATGAATAAAATCTTAGGGAAAAAAAAGTGCTCACACAAACAAGGGAAAAAGGAAGAATTGACAAAGAAATATAAGGTAATAGAGCCGGAAGGTAACTTGAAGACGAGCAAGGCCAACGTACTCCTTTTACAGAGGAAACTGAGGCTGCCAAACCAAGTTACCCAAGCTCACCCAGCTAGCGATAGGCCACATTTCTCAGTTACAGACTCTCGTAGCACTCTGGTCCTCTCCCTTCCTCCAAGCAGAACATTTTGCAACTACTTATGTCATTATTCAATGAATGCCTGTCTCTCCCGTTAGACTATTACTATCATGATTCAGGAATTCTGGTTTCACTTGCCACTTACCAGAACAATCAGGCTTATAGTCAGTGCTCAATAAATATTTGTTAAATATCAGTAAACACAGAGTCAACTATCAGTAAAGATATAATCGAAAGTATATTGAGTCTTTTGAATAATTGTCAAGTCATTGTTCACACATTATGTGGACGTTACTTAAATTAATAAAGAAATGTTAGATTCTACTATAGCAAAATATAAACTTTGAAATCTCAGTGACTTTAGGCAAAAGCTTTTACCTCTTTTTCATTTACCTTCTATATATGATAGGCAACCCATCTCCACCTTATAGCTACTCCAACTAGAACATACTGCCTCCAAGGTCATGATGGTAGGGTGAGAGAGCAAGACGGAGGCAGCACTCTGGCTCCTGAGGGCCTCAGTCCAGAAGTGGCACGTGACACTTCCACTTGTAGCTCTGTGGCCAGAACTGATCACATGGTCCCACCCCCATGACAAAAGAGGTTGAGAAAGTTTTAAGGGCCCATGTCCTTTGTAGCATTTTTGACCCCCGCTTCCAGGACCCAATTCAAGATCACACATTGCACTTTGTGGTTGATCACACATTGCACCTTATGCCTGGAGGAGTTCCTCAGTCTTTCTTTGTCTGTCATAGCACTGGCATTTTTGAAGAGTGCTGGCCAGTTATTTCATAGACTGTCCCTCAATTCGGGTTTTCTCTCAATTAGATTCAGATCATGAACTTTGGGCAGAAATGCTGCACGCGTTGTGTTCTCAGTGTCTCATCAGAATGCCCATGGTCTCAGTTTTCTCCACTACTGGTGACATTAACAATAGACACTTCTTCAACTGAACGGCTAAATTGAGGTTATTTATCATCACACAAGTGGATTTTATGATTCTTCTTATTAAAAACCAATCTGTTGGGGCGCCTGGGTAGCGCAGTCGTTAAGCGTCTGCCTTTGGCTCAGGGCGTGATCCCGGTGTTCCGGGATCGAGTCCCACATCGGGCTCCTCCGCTGGGAGCCTGCTTCTTCCTCTCCCACTCCCCTGCTCTGTTCCCTCTCTCGCTGGCTGTCTCTCTGTCACATAAATAAATAAAATCTTTAAAAAAAAAAACCAATCTGTTGTTCTTCAACGCCTTACTCTGATGAATCACATAGGTGAGATTAAGTCAGAGTGGCTAGGAGCACAGGCTTAGCACCTGACATGTTGGTTCAAACCTGTGATCCCACTTAGCAATTGTGACCTTGAGCAAATTAACTAATTCCTTAGTTCGTTCCTTTGGAAACTGATCATGATGAGAATGTCGGCAGTTCATTTACCTGTAACGAGAACTGAAGGAAGCAGTGAATGTAATAAAGCACTTGTTAATTCTTGACCTAGAGCAAAGTAAGTGCTCAATAAAAATTAGTGATTGTTATTATTATAATTAACCCCTACAATGGCAATCAGAGACAGCTGTTTTAAGGTAATTATACCATGATTATTGAAAGGAAAAAAACCTCAATTTTCCGCCTAAGTACTTTAAGCCAGAGAAGAAAGGTGTGTGATCTTTTTTTCCCCTGAAATGACTGGAGGTCTTTGCCACAAGCGGAAAATTGAGGGTTTTTCATGCCTTCGTGTGGTTCTTCCCTGTGAGTCTCCTTTACTGCTCACATAAAACACTTCTGGCCACCAGATGTGTGGAGATTTTTCCCCCACATCAAGTAATTCTTTGTGACACCAACTGAGTGTCCTACAATTTGACTCAATTCTGACACTATTTACCTGGAGATAGTGTCAGATCCCACAGATAAGGGTTCCAATCATAAGCCCAGGTTGTCACCTGTGTTTCTGACCTGCCAGTCATACACTGGAGGTCCTAGTGACCCCCTCCTTGGATTTGATTAATTTGCTAGAGAGGTTCACAGAACTCAGGGAAACACAACATTTATGAGTTTATTCAAGGATATGATAAAGGATACAGATGAACAGCCAGATGAGGAGATACACAGAGAGAGGTCAGGGAGGATCCTGAGTATAGGAGCTTTTGTCCCCATGGTATTGGGGTGTGTCACCCACCTGGTGGATATGTTTACCAATCTGGAAGCTCACCAAACCCCATACTACTGGGATTTTAAAGGAGGCTTCTTCATATGGGCATGATCAAATATTAACTCCGTTTCTCTGGAGAATTGGGGGGATGGAGTCGAAGATGCCAAGCTTTTAATCAAGGCTAGGTCTTTCTGGTGACTAGCTCTATCCAGGAGCCATCCAGGAGCCCACGCAGAGTCATTTCAATAGAACAAAAGATGCTCCTACTGCCTTTACCACTTAGGAATTTATAAGAGTTTCAGGAGCTCTGTGTCAGGAACCATGGGCAGAGACCAATATATATTTTCTATTATCTCACAGTTATATAAGAGAATGTCCTTGTTTTTAGGACATACACACTGAGCTATCTAGACATAAAGGGGCATGATGTCTAAAACTTGCTTTCAAAGGATTCATAAATATATGTATAAATAAAAAATATAAGCAAATATAACAAGTCATTAACAATTGCCAAATCTGTATTATTCTTAAAATTAAATTTTGACTTATTTCAAAATAGAAAGTTAAAAAAAAAAGAAGCATTTATTTGTGGCCTGGTTGGCACCAGGCACTACCCTGGCCAAAGAAAAGTAAGTTTTTGGCAAAGATATGCAAGGAATGCTACATAATTCACTGTAGATAATTCACTGTAGATTAGACTGGTAGAATCCAAACTGTGATTGTCTTTCTTTATCATAAAGGCTTTTGATTCACTAGGCTTTCTTTTCAAAGCAAAGTTATGGTTTCCCCCTCCCTTGGAGGTTTTGAAGAAAGAAAAGAATGAAGTTTCTGAGTGGGGTGGTCGGAAGGGGCCATGAATTTCTGCAACCACTCGTTCCATAGTAATATAAACACCGAGGAGAAATAGAAATCCCCTTTGAAAGCAAAGGCATTCTGGCAACAGAAATCCAAGGCTCTGGTGGAGTGGTTCAGATTTAGAAAAACCACCCCTTCCATTCAAATTCTGTCTTGCTCAAAGTACTGATGCACTAAATCAATCACTCAACCAAAACCACAGATACTGGTGATTTCCCATCCTCCCCTAAAGCATGGGGGTAGATAAACTACCCAAGAAAAACAAGTAAACAAGTGGCGAAGTTTCCCAATCTCCTTTCCACCAGGTCAGAAGAGTTTCTGAATCACCTAGAATAGTTCTGTAGAGGACCTTACACTGGGAGAGTAAAATTGTGTTTAAAAAGGACACAAATAGGTTTTAAATCAGAAAATTGCAAAGCAGAGATAAGCTGTGAGAAAACAAAATCACTTACATACAAGAGAAATACTTACTGAAGCGTATTTTCCATTTCCCACAGATTTTGTCCTGTCTAACCAGCCATCGTCATTTCTGAATGAGGATAAAAAGCTTTTGAATGTCTCTTTTTCTGCATACATGCTTCTGATTAATACAAGACATACAGAATAAATGATTTAACATCGGCAAGGTGCTCAGAACAATGCTAGGCACATACTACATTTCCAATAACTTATATTTTAAAAGAGATAAAAACTATTAGCTTAACAGAGTTGAGACTGACTCCCACTTAAACCATAGTTATATGGGAATAAATCAGTCCGCATTGCAGTGTCCTCGGGACCTAGAACTTCTTCTGAAGACAATTCTAAATACTATATTTTAAAGTGCCTTTCCAAGGTCCTTTCTCTCCGTGGCTTTTCCTGATTCGTGCAGACCTTCATCTCAGATCCATGCATAATGAAGCTTTCAAAATTCTTTTCCTGTGTCTATTTCTCTTGCACAACTACTCCAGCTGTTTCCTCATACAACTCCCTGAAGACTCTCAGGGCCCAAGGGACAGAAGTCTTGTCCTGTTTTTGTACAGGCTCAATCAATGGGTTAAACTGAGTTTTGCTGAATTCCAGGTTTTAAATAGGAGGGTCAGGATTAATTTGCCTCTGCATAATATCACCATAAAGGTGAGACTTTTCCTCAGGTGCGTAGTGCTATGTGACCTTGGGCAAGTTATTGAACCCCTCTGTGACATATCATAAGTAACATCAGTGAGGTCATTGTTAGTGTTATTGATATTAGGCACAGGAAAAATTGAATTTGGAAAATGGCAGAGCTAGGATTTCAACCCAAGGAGTCTGTCTCCAACCTTAAGAGTCTGAGATCTTAACCATTTCTCTTGATTTCTTAAATTGAGAAAAAGATCCTAGATAGCTATTGATCTGGTCTGTGAAACTGTAGTTTTGCTTGTTCTAGAATTTCATATAAATTGAATCTTACAGTATGGTGTCTTTTGTATCTGAATTCTTTTACTAAGCAAAATGCTTTTGAAATTCATCTGTGTTGAGTGGGTGTGTAAAATAGTTTGTTCCTTTTTCTCCTCAGTAAAATTCCATTGTATGGCCATACCACAATTTGTTTATTCATTCAAGAGTTGATGGAAATTTGGATTATTTCCAGTTTAGGCATATTATGAATAAAGCTGCTAAGATCATTTTTATACAAGTCTTTGTGTGGACATGTTTTCATTCCTCTTGAGCAAATACCTAGGAGTGGAATGACTTGGGTCATACAGTAGTTGCGTGTTCAACTTTACAAGAAACTAACAGACTATTTTCCAAATGACTATACCATTTCATATTCCCACCAGCAATGTATGAGAGTTCCAATTGCTTCATAGCCTTGCTAACACTTAGTAATTATCAATCTTTTTAATTATACCCATCCTAGTATGTGTGTAGATATAGCTCATTGTGATTTTTATTTGAATTTCCTCAATGATGAATGATGCTAAGCATCTTTTCACATGGTTATAGTTCATATATTTCTCTTTAGTGAAGTGTCTGTTCAAATCTTTTGTCCTCTTTTTAAGCTTGAGTTTTAGTCTTATTACTGAGTTTTAAAGTTTTTTTTTAATGTTCTTTATCAGAAATAAGTTTTGCATATATATTCTCCCAGTTTGTGGCTTGGCTTTTCATTATCTTCTCAGGATCTCTTGAAAAGCCAAGGTATAAATTTATATGAAGTTCAACTTATCAATTCTTACTGTTTTAGGTTGTGTATTTTGTATCCTATTTTAGAAATCTTTGCCAACCATAAAGGCATCAAATCTATTTCTTATGTTTTCATATTGAAGTTTTCAAGTTTTAACCTCTTTAAATCTTTGAGTTATTTTGAGTTAATTTTTATATACATTATAAGGTAAAAGTTAGGGTTTATTTTTTTTTCCATCTGTATATCAAGTTATTCCAGATTCACTTTAAAAATTAATCAATCATACATGTGCAAGTCTATTTCTGGACTCTCTATTCTTTTCCACTGATCTACATGTCTATTCTTACTTTTTTTAAGATTTTATTTTTTTATTTGACAGAGAAAGACAGCGAGAGAGGGAACACAAGCAAGGGGAGTGGGAGAGGGAGAAGCAGGCTCCCAGCGGAACAAGGAGCCTGATGCGGGGCTCAATTCCAGGACCCCTGGGATCGTGACCTGAGCTGAAGGCAGACACTTAACCAACTGAGCCACCCAGGTGCCCCTAGATGTCTATCCTTAATGCCAATAGCACACTATGATATCAATTACTGTGACTTTATGGTAAGTCTCCAACATTGTTCTTCTCTTATATAACTGTTTGGCTATTTTACATTCTTTGAAATTCTACAGAAATTTTATAATCAGCTTGTCAATTTCTTTTTTTTTTTTTAAAGATTTTATTTATTTATTCTACAGAGATAGAGACAGCCAGCGAGAGAGGGAACACAAGCAGGGGGAGTGGGAGAGGAAGAAGCAGGCTCATAGCCGAAGAGTCTGATGTGGGGGCTCGATCCCATAACACCGGGATCATGCCCTGAGCCGAAGGCAGACGCTTAACCGCTGTGCCACCCAGGCGCCCCAGCTTGTCAATTTCTACAAGTCATGTGCTGCATGTTGATTGGCATCATCTAGAATCTATAATTAAATTTGAGAGGATTTGACCTCTTAATAATATTGAGCTTTCTAATCCATGAACATTATATAACTCTCCACTTCTTCAGATCCTCTTTAATATCTCTCAACAATGTTTTCAGTGTTCAAGTCTTACACATATTTATCCTTAAGTATTTTGTTTTTTTAAATGCTATTATAAATGATAGTGTTTTCAAATTTCTATGTCCAATTGCTTGTTGCCAATATATAGAAACACAATTGATTTTTTAAAATTAACCCTTTATTCTGCCACCTTATTAAATTCATTTTTTAGTAGCAGTAGCATTTTTGTGGATTTCTTAGTATTGTATACACAGCTAATCATATCATCTTTAAGTAAAGACAATTTTACACCTTCCTTTCCAGTCTGTATGCTTTTTATTCCTTTTTCTTGCCTTATTACACTGGTTAGGACCCCCAGGACAATACTAAATAGAGTAAATGTACACAGATGAAGTGGGTACATTTTATTGAATGTAAATTGTATCTGTTAAAGCAATTAAACAAAGACATTATTAGACTGAGGTGACTCTCTTGCCTTGATAGCCTACATAAGCAAATCAAAACCTAGGACACAGTCAATTGAAAATGCACTCATATTCAAGAGGATGAAAGTTAAGACCAACCAGGACCCCTGGGTGGCTCAGTGGGTTAAGCATCTGCTTTTAGCTCAGGTCATGATACCAAGGTCCTGGGATCGAGTCCCACATTGGGGAGCCTGCTCCTCCCTCTGCCCTGCTTCTCTCCCTGCTTGTGCACTCTCTCTCTCTGTCAAATAAATAAATTAAATATTTTTAAAAAGAAAGAAACTTAAGAACAACCAATCACAAATAGCTAACTAGGCTTTCTCACATAAACAACTGCTTGAGCTGTAGCCATAGCCAGTCAAACAATTTCCTTGCTTTGCTTCTGTATCTGCTCTATAGGAGCCTAAGAACCTTTCCCCTAGCTTGTGTCAGGGGAGTGCTTTTAACCACCTTTGGTTTGGTGCTGCCCAGTTCAAATCAGTATTTGCTCATCTAAACTCTTGTAAACTTGAATGTGCCTCAGTTTATCTTTTAATGAATCTCAATAACACTGGATTTTTTTTTTAAGTAGACTCTGTGCTCAGTGTGGGGCTCAGACTCAAAAACCCTAGATCAAGAATCACATGCTCTACCAAGTGAGCCAGGCACCCCAACACTGATTTTTTTTTTAATTGAACTGAATATATCACAGAAGTCAAATGTTAAAGAGGCCTTTTCTTGTATGATGGGCACTGAACCACAGATGCAAAAGAGTTGAAAATTGCAATTCCTGATCTTGATCTGAAAACAAATAATAAAAGGAAAATAGTGATGGCTAAATTAAGAGAAATTATTGGGACGATTGACTTGGAAATTTTTTCTTACTATGTTAAGTGCGGAAATGATTGTAAAAAATGAAGGAAAAAATATTGAAGGTTTTCAAAATATTTGATGATGGTGGTACAGGAAGCATAATCTAAAGAATTAAGGTAATTTAACTTCTGATAAACTTTAGAAAATGTTTGAAGAAGCCATCTGTAATGGGGTTAGAGCAATAAATGAGGAAGAATTATTGAGAATGATTTTAAAAACCCCTATTCTTTATCAACACATGTAAACTGTTATTTTTTGGAAAGTTGCTAATTTCTTGGGGTTATTTTTTAAAATATTGTTTCTACAATTTAATCTCCAAGTGTATGCTTCCATAATATTTACCTAAATATATAGATTAAATTCTGACTTTTATGTTTTTTTTAAGATTTATTTATTTATTTGAGAGAGAGTGTACACGCACATGTGAGTGGGGGGAGGGGCAGAAGGAGAGACTCTTGAAGCTCCCTGAGTGTTGAGCCTGACCCCAGGCTTGATCTCAGGACCCTGACCCCATGAGATCATAACCTGAGCCAAAACTAAGAGTCAGCCACTTAACCAACTGAGCCACCGGCACCCCTAACTTTTGGTTTGTAAACCACATTGGCACATGATTTTTTTTTTTTCTGTTAATATATTGTTAGTCTACAGCATGGAGAAGCAAAAATAAAGTTGGCTTCATTGAACTGTGAACTAAGAACAATAGTGATTCCACTCAGTTCTCATCACGGTAAGTATACTCTTCCTCATCCCCTCTTTTATCCCTAATTGTGAAAATTTTCTTTTGAACAAAGGAGAAAGGTATATATTAAACATGTGTTATATGATAAAATGCCCACCTCTCATTTTTTAAAAGGTTTTATATTTTTTTAACTAGATAATACATATGATAAAAAAGAAATTCAAAGAATATCAAACACTGTACAGTGAAAAGCAAGTCTTTCATCTCTGGTAACCAACCCTTACTGTTCTCCAAGACACTCATTTTTTTTTTAACAGTTTCTTATGTATCCTTCCAGGCTATTCTATGTGTATGTAAGCACATCCAATATTTAATACAGCCTTATAAATAGAATCAAATTCTTCTACATACACTAGTATTGTGCATCTTTTAATTTTATAATATATCTTAGAATTCCACATTGATATAGAAAAGTACCTCCTTATAATAGCTACATAACATTTCATCGAACAATATGCAACAGAAACCATAAATTGTTCACAAAGCCTAAAATATTTACTACTTGGTTCTTCACAGAAAAAAATTGCTGGGCTCTGTTTTTGCTACTAATTTTTCTTAACAGTGAATGATTACAGAGCATAGTCTAATCACTCACTATTGAGTTAGTAGTTAGTAACAAAGAAGTTAATGCTCAAAGAACTTGAGATACTGTATTTAGAAATTAAAATCATACTTATGAATAACTCCTGAGTCAAGGAAGAAATCAAAATGAAAGTTAACAAATAATTAGAACACCTTAATAGTGAAAATATTCTGTATCAGAATTTGTGAGATAGAGCAAAAGCGATGTTTTTAGTCTTACACAAGCTCATAGTGGTTTAAAAAAAACACAAACAAATATTAAAGACAAGTATCCCAAATAAAAGATTAGAAAAGGGGGCGCCTGCCTGGCACAGCCGTTAAGCATCTGCCTTCGGCTCAGGGCGTGATTCCGGCGTTATGGGATCGAGCCCCACATCAGGCTCTTCCCCTAGGAGCCTGCTTCTTCCTCTCCCACTCCCCCTGCTTGTGTTCCCTCTCTCGCTGGCTGTCTCTATCTCTGTCGAATAAATAAATAAAATCTTTAAAAAAAAAAAGATTAGAAAGGAAATACCTAGCAAATCCAAAGAGAATAAAGGAAGGATATATTAAATGTGAGAATGAATCAAAGACAAAAACAATAAATGCAACAGTCGCAATTTTTTGAAAAGGTCAACAAAATTATTTTGTTTAGTTTTGTAAAACATAGAAAGCATGAGTGGATGTATTGAGTTCTTATTTATGGTTTTTGCATTTTTCCATTCTAAACTTTCTATTTGGTCCTTCATCTCTGCCATGCCCCCCAACTCTGCTTTTAACAAAAAATAACTGCCAATTCTCTACTGAGACTTTCAATCTTCTGTTTTATCTCCTCGTGAACTGCTGGTTCTCCAGCAATTTGCTTAATCTATGTGCCTGATGATTCTTTACGGTCAGCTGAACATTGTATTTGAAACAACGTAGAAGTAATTTGACGCTATGATGTAATCTTCTACTGAAATAGGCCTAAGGACATTAACTACAGGGATTGCCTTAATCCAATTTCAGGGATTGAAATGACAAGTTCTAAATCAAGCTAAAATTCCTAGTAGGGCACGTCTACCTTGGGTTTTGATGTAGTCCTAGTGTAAAGGCCAGCAGGCTTTCACCCAAATTGCTAGAGGGGGAATTTAAATGTCTCTCCCCCCCAGAGCAAGCCACAGTGAATGTTTAACAGCATCCGAAAAGATGGAAACAAAATGGGGGCATCCTGCGGAGGCTTCTAATTTGGTGCACACTTAAATCCATATCCCTAAAATATCTGACATTTCAAGTGTTCAGAAGTGAGTTCCAACTGCAGGAAAGGTCAGATAAAGATCACTTTCTTCAGTGCCTCCAAGCAGCATATATAATCCTGCCATTAAATTGACTCTCCCTCCGAAGGAGCCCATGGCCCCATTGTGTCTTTCAGCCCTTGACCTGCTATTTCCCTCGTGGCTTCTTCTGCCTGAACTGTCTTCCTACTGATGTCCATGTGTTTCACTTCCCCAAACTACCCCGCAGTTGATCAAACATTTTTTCCAATGACTTATTATAGCACTGTCCTCAAGAGGAATTCGGGTAAATATATTTCCTTCACCGCTATACAATTGCGGTGATGATTAGGTTTAGATATTGTCGATTGTTATTCCTGGAACCTACCAGCCCAGCCCACCCTTATCTGTCTCTGCATCCCACTGTGAGGATGGTCTGCTAAGCGATTCCCTAGTAGTCTACCACACCCAGCATCCATCTCCACAATAGAGATGATTTTCCCCAGAAGCGCTTTACCTGTCCTTCTGGATACTTCTTGGATAGTTGTAGAATAGGCTTCTTTCTCTGAGGATTAGCAGCATTCCCTCTTGAATGACTCATCCTCTTTTTGGATATTCCAACTCACCCATTTCTTTAGGAGGTTTTGACCTTGTTTTTATTCTTCTTGCTGTTTCATCTAATGGGAACAATATTATGTTTCCTCTGTCCAGGTTCCTGAGAGACTCTAACTTTGAACCTCTCATTTGGGCACATTAGCACAAATCAGTACCACCAGTCTGACAATTGAATCTGTAACTTCTCCTTTTCCACGGAAACGGTGGGAATTTGCACCATGAATGCAAAAGAAAAATAACTGGGCTTTTTGGTTTCTCATTAAACAAAGTAAGAGAGCAGAGATGCCTTACCAAATATATTTAAAATCAGGTGGGTCTGCGTTTATATGTTTCCAAAGTAGTCTGCCAAGAAATAAGAATCTAGAGTCCGTATGTAGAGTGCAGTGTTATCTGATGGAAAATTTACTCCCATTTAGTGTAGGGCTTCAAACAAGAAATTGCACTTAGAATTGATTGGAGGCTGAGGTGAGGGGGACAGAACCGGCTTTCTAAATGGTCAGACTTTCTCGTTACTGTCGTATTTCTAAACTTCTGTCATAAATGTACACAGATTATATTTAAATCATGAAGGGCTTTTAATACAATAAAAAAACATACTTTTGCGACACTGACTAATGAGTATTTTCATATTCAAAGCAAAACTGTTTCCTTAGAATTTTCTTTTTTGGAACTTTATTAGATGACTTTCTTTTATTGCTTGTTCCCTTTGTGTATTGTTGTTTATCATTTTAGTATGTTGTTTATGCTTTCATTGTAATCAGATGAACATACATGAACCCATCTCCTGGTCCCCAAACTAAAACATTTTTAAAGATTTGTTTATTGGGCGCCTGGGTGGCTCAGTTGGTTAAGTGTCTGCCTTTGGCTCAAGTCATGATTCCATAGTCCTGGGATCAAGTCCCAAGTCGGGTTCCCCGCTCAGCGGGGAGTCTGCAGCTCCCTGTACTCTTCCCCCTGCTTGTGATCTCTCACTCTCTCAAATAAATGAAAGTTGTAAAAACCATAAAGGTTTATTTATTTATTTTAGGGACAGAATGAGCAGGAGGCGGAGGAGCAGCGGGAGTGGCAGAGAATCTCCGTCAGATTTCACACTGAGTCCAGAGCCCGAGGAGGTCATGACCTGAGCCAAACCAGGAGTCAGATGCTCAACGTACTGCACCACCCAGGTACCCCCCACCAAAGCTAAAACATTTTTAACAAATTATGTGCTACTTCCTTGAATCTCCCTGTTTGCCATTCCCAGGAGTATCCACTGCTCTTTTTTTTTTTTAAGATTTTATATTTATTCGACAGAGATAGAGATAGCCAGCGAGAGAGGGAACACAAGCAGGGGGAGTGGGAGAGGAAGAAGCAGGCTCCTAGCAGAGGAGCCTGATGTGGGGCTCGATCCCGTAACGCCAGGTTCACGCCCTGAGCTGAAGGCAGACGCTTAACCGCTGTGCCACCNCCACTGCTCTAACTTTGTGTGTATTACTCCCTTTGTTTACAAACACACACACAACCCCCCCATGGAAAGATGATAGCTAGATAGATGATAGATAAATATATAGATAGATGATAGATAAAAGAAAAGAAAGGGAAAAAAGAAAAGCTGATTAAAATATATTGTTTAGTTGTTTTTGAACTCTAAAAATCTTGGCACATTTTAAATGGTTTTCTTTACTTTTTTCACTGAACCTTGTCATCAAGATTCTTCCTNGTGCCACCCAGGCGCCCCTCCACTGCTCTAACTTTGTGCGTATTACTCCCTTTGTTTACAAACACACACACAACCCCCCCATGGAAAGATGATAGCTAGATAGATGATAGATAAATATATAGATAGATGATAGATAAAAGAAAAGAAAGGGAAAAAAGAAAAGCTGATTAAAATATATTGTTTAGTTGTTTTTGAACTCTAAAAATCTTGGCACATTTTAAATGGTTTTCTTTACTTTTTTCACTGAACCTTGTCATCAAGATTCTTCCTTGTCATTGCATTTAGCTGGAATTTATTCATTTTCACTTCTATATGATTGCATTATGCGAACATACCACATATTATTCATTCTCTTGCCAATGTGCATATATGTGTATATATGTATGTAAGTGTGTATCTATCGATCTTTGTGTGTGTTTGTGTATGTAAATACCTCTTTCTCTCCCTCTCCATAGAGATATGAGTTGTTTGCAGATCTTTTCTATTACAGACATGGCTGCTAATACCATCTTTGTACAGATATCCTGGAAATCATGTACAAGTGTATATATACTTATAGCCATTCACAGAATGAAAAGAAGTCTTCCTGAGACTGTAATAACATATCAAGATGAATATAATTAAAACTGAAGCAGACTGACACCCTGAATCAAATGCAAACCATAAACCAGGGTACCTGAGCATTGTACTTTACATATTTGCTTGAAGAGGGCAGTCAACCCAATATGCAAATAAAAAGACATTGATGAAAAATATTAAAATAAAGTAATAATAAAGAGATAAAAGACAATGTTGGTATCTGCCAACATTTTCCAGAGACAATATCTGAAAAGCTGAGTTGAAGATGAGGAGACCTGAATTCTAAGTATAACATTAACTTACTGAGTGATTTCTGACCTGTCTGAGCATCAGTTTCCTCACCAGCAATATGACGATAAGACTTGCCTTCCCAGCCTCATGGGTTTTTGCGAGTGTAAATGATACGTGGTCCTCATTTATTCATCTGACCTTCATTGAGGTCCCATGTTGGGTTATATAGTGTTTTGCCACCTGCATCAGGAAAGCAAAAGACATAATAAGAACTGTACTTTTCCTCTCTGGAGTTGTCAAAGTACTACAGAGAGATAATACTGAAAATGAAAGAATCCATTTTAATTTAATTTAATTTACTTATTTGTCAGAAAGAGCATGCACAAGCAGGGAGAGCGGCAGGCGGAGGAAGAAGCAGGCTCCCCGCTGAGCAAGGAGCCCTACGCAGGACTCAACCCCAGGACGTTGGGATCATGACCTGAGCAGACACTTGACTGAGACACCCAGGCATCCCCCTGAAAATGACAGAATCCTATCGAAGTAGAAGGTTATATGATCGTGGTGGTGGTGGTGGTGGTTATGAAGAATATGTGAAAGTTACAAAAATTATAAAAGTGGAAAACTGGAGCAAAAGTACTGAGAATCCCCCTGAAGAAGATCTTTGAGGGATTTCTCTCTTTCCTTTTTTTTTTTTTTAAGATTTTACTTATTTGCTTGAGAGAAAGAGAGAGAAAATGTAGAGGGAGAGGGAGAAGCAGACCTCTGCTGAGCAGGGAGCAATCCCACGACCCTAGGATCATGGCCTGAGTTGAAGGCAGATGCTTAACTAACTGAGCCACCAAGGCACCCTGCAATTTCTCTCTTTTCTAACCATACCAAGGGCACTCGATATATTTTTAAAAATGAATATTTTCATTGTTAATTTCAGTTGTTTGATAAAAGTTCAATATAAAGATACTATATATTTCATAATGCATGCCAACTGCTTCTAGAAACTTAGAGCCAGTTATAGACACATACCTTGGCTGTAACTTGGGATCTCATCATCAGTTTCCCAAACTGCTTTGAGCTCAGAGTATCCCCACCACCACCTCCACCCCACTTTCCCTACCAGTTTCCTACCAGTTAACCAGCCAACTTCTGTAGCAATGGGTTGCTGCTTCTCCATAACCAAGGACATTGTAGCCTTGTTAATGGATTTTGTTAAAACATACGGTTACTACTCATAAACTGCTAGAAAAAAAAAATCCTAACCAAAAGGACCTTGAGATGAAGCAGAACCAATTGTAAGCTTGTCTTCCTGGTGAACTAGAAAGTGAAATAGGCATGATGACCCCAGTAAGAGGAGGGAGGGAGGTCATTCCTCTTCCCTTTCCCAGGCCAGTGATTAGCTTGAGTTTAGAAGCTTCTGAGGCCAGAAGGGCTGAAGGGAAGAGGGATACTTGCTCTCTAGATTCAAGATAAGGATGTATTAAGAATTCAGCTATGGTTTAGCTCGCCTCTCCCTGACTAGAATGCAGTCAGGTACACCAGTAGGTTGTCGGAGAGTGTCCCTGCACAGAATCAGTCATGGTTTAGAACACAGGGTAACTATCATTTACACGGGGGCGATGGAACTGGAGGGTTTTATGCTAAGTGAGGTAAGTCAATCAGAGAAAGACATTTGTCATATGGGTTTCACTCATGTGGAATATAAGGAATAGCACAGAGGATCATAGGGACAGGGAGAGGAAAACTGAATGGGAAGAAATCAGAGAGGGAGATAAACCATGAAAGACTCTGGACTCTGGGAAACAAACTGAGGGTTACAGAAGGGAGGGGCGTGGGGGATGGGGTAACTGGTGATGGGCATTAAGGAGNAAAGGAGGGCACATGATCTGATGAGCACTGGGTATTATATGAATCACCGAACACTACATCAAAAACTAATGATATATGCTGGCTAATTGAATTTGAATTAAAAAAAAAAACCACAGGATAACAACTCACCACCCGTGCAGCACCCCACAGAGACCATCAGAATAGATTTGTTGCCTCCTCTTCTCTGTGGAGCTGAGTGGTTTTTCACTAGTCTTTTTTTAAAATTTTATTTATTTAATAAATAAATAAACCTAGGCACCCTGGTTTTTCACTAGTCTTATCTCAAAGGAATTTCCTCCATTGGTATGAACACTGATAGGAGCTATTAATCACAGTAAATACAAAGAGACTATCGAGAATATTTATGCAACCTGGTTATTGGAAAGAGGCCCCAGATATGGCAAGGGAAGATCTGGGTTTGTGTCCTGGCTCTGCTGCTTGCCAGCTAGGCTGCGGGTCCCAGATGTGGTAGGAGACACTTAGTTTTGGTGATGGCACAGCTAGCATACTACATGTTTACTACTCTTCTGCACTATCTCAATAAAACCTCTCTACAGCCATTATCAAATTCTCATTCTCATTCTCATTTTGTCTTAGTTTCACTCCCAAGATAAGGAAGCAAAGTCTGGTTGAATGGTTAAAGTCTTTGATTGGAGTCAGGTAGAACTGGTTTGAAAAACCTTCACCTCTACCACTCACTAGCCATGTGACCTTGAGTAAGGCACTAGCTTCCCGGAACCTCTGTTGCTTCCTCAGTGAAGGGGACAATTATAAAGCAGTACCTAACGCTTGTTGAGCATTAACTAAATGTCAGGACAGTCGAAAGTACATTACATGGATTCCCTCCGATTTTCAAAACTCTATGTGTAAGTAAAATCATTATCCGCATTTTACAGAGAGGAAACAGAAAGGTTAAGTCAGCTGCCCCCATATACACAGATAGAAGATAGGGAGCCAGAATCAGAGCCTATAGATAGGGTGCGTGGGTGGCTCAGTGGTTTAACCGTCTGCCTCCAGCACAGGTCATGATCTCAGGGTCCTCAGATCGAGTCCTGCATCAGGCTCCCTGCTCAGCTAGGAGCCTGCTTCTGCCTCTGCCTGCCGCTTCCCCTGCTTGTGTGCTCTTTCTCTCTGACAAATAGAATCTTAAAAAAAGAATTCATTCACAGCATTATTGTGAGGTTAAGTAATGTATTATATCATGTAGAAGTAAATANGCCTCTGCCTGCCGCTTCCCCTGCTTGTGTGCTCTTTCTCTCTCTCTGACAAATAGAGTCTTAAAAAAAGAATTCATTCACAGCATTATTGTGAGGTTAAGTAATGTATTATATCATGTAGAAGTAAATATATGACAAGTTTAGCACAAGGGATGGAAAAGGATATAAATGAAATTACAGCTGACTCTTGAACAACGTGGGAGGTGGTGCACCAACACCCTTGCGTAGTTGAATATCTTTGCGTAAGTTTTGACTCCCCCCAAACTTAACTACAAATAGCCTACTGTTGACAGTAAGCCTTACTGATAACATAAATTGTTGACTAACACCTATTTTGTATCATGTCCTGTGTTCTTACAATAAAGCTAGAGAAAAGAAAATGTGATTGAGAAAATCATAAGGAAGAGAAAATACATTTACAGCACTGTGCAGTATTTATAAAAAAAAAAATAGTCTGTATATAGGTGGACCTGCGCAGTTCAAACCTGTGTTGTTCAAGGGTCAACTGTATACTGTGATATGGTTCTTACATGATACATGAAATGGTATAATGGATACTCAAAAATTACAGAAGTATGTCGTATCATAACATATAATCAAAATATAAAAAGCTAATGGAGGAAATAAAATGAAATAATAGAAATGCTTGTTTTATCCAAAAGAAAGCAAGAAAGAAAAGAACAAAGGAACAAAAAATAAATAGGACAAATGGAAAACAAATAGGAAGATAGCAGACTTTATTTTTTTCTAAGATTTATTTATTTATTTTAGAGAAAGAGAGAGCGAGCCGGGGGAGGGGCACAGAGAGAGGTGGGGAGAGAGAGAGAGAGGGAAGCAGACCCCACGCTGAGCAGGGAGCCTGAACCTTGCTTGATCTCATGACCCTGAGATCACGACCCTGAGATCACAACCTGAGCTGAAATCAAGAGTTGGATGTTTAACCCAATGAGGCACCCAGGTGCCCCGAAGGACATACTTTGAATGCAAAGACACAGATAGATTGGGCATGTCAAAAGTAAAAAGGATAAGAGAGCTAGTGTGGTTAATATCAAAGTATATTTCAAGGATTACCAGAAAGGATTACCAAAAAGAAATACAGAAATTTTATGATGATGGAAGACTCAGTTTATCAAGAACACATAACAATTCCAAATGAGTATGCATCTAATAATAGAGCTTCAAAATCCATGAAGCAAAAATGAACAGAGGTAAAAGCAGAAATAGACAAATCCACAATTATATTTGGACATTACTCCCTGTAATCTCTGTAATCTTCTATAATCTTTGTAACTGATAAAATACACAGGCCAAAAAGAGTCAGTAAGCATGTGGAAAATTTGAACAGTATTATCAGTGAACTAGATCTAAGTGACAATTATCAGGCAGTATGTACAATAATTGTAAAATGTACATTCTTCCAAATACAAATGGAACAGTCATTAATATAGGCCCTATGTTGGGTCATAAAACAAGTCTCAATAAATTTCAAAGAATCATCTAGCGTACGTAATTATTAAAATGAGAATGAGGGCTAGTTATTTGTCTTATAATCTGTGATTCTATGAATTCTCCTACTCTGATATAAGACATTTTCTAGCACCCTTTTCCAAATCTAGCAATATTTGCTTGCTAGGTTTTCAGAGATCTTAATTTTTTTTTAAGATTTTATTTATTTATTTGACAGAGAGAGAGAGAGAGAAAGCACAAGCAGGGGAGCAGCAGGCAGAGGGAGAGGAAGAAGCAGGCCTCCCGCTGAGGACCCTGGAATTATGACCTGAGCTGAAGGCAGACGCTTAACCGACTGAGCCACCCAGGCATCCTGAGATCTTACTAAGTTTAAGGCTCAGTTCTTTAATTCCCTAAACAATGGAGTTATTTCCTTATTATTTTAATGATTTTATTATTATTATTTTTAAAATTCCAGTATAGTTAACATATAATGCTACATTGGTTTCAGGTGTACAATAAAGTGATTCAGCAATTATATACACTACTCAGTGCTCATCATGATAAGTGTACTCTTAATCCCCTTCACCTATTTCACCCCTGCACACACACCACCACCCCCCACCCCCTCACCCTCCCACTTACCTTCCCTCTGGTAACCCTCAGTTTGTTCTCTATAGTTAAGAGTCTGTTTTTGGTTTGACTCTTTTTTGTTGTTGTTCATTTGTTTTGTTTCTTAAATTCCACATATCAGTGAAATCATACAGTATTTATCTTTCTCTGATTATTTCACTTAGTTATACCTCTCAGATCCATTCATGTTGTTGCAAATGGCAAGATTTCTTTCTTTTTATGGCTGAGTAATATTCCATTGTATATATGCACCACATTTTTTTTTTTTTTAGAGAGGGCACATGTATTAGGGGCGTTGGGCAGAGGAAGAGGGAGAGAGATGATCTTAAGCACGGAGCCCAACAGGGGACTCAATCTCATGATCTTGAGGTTATGACCTGAGCCAAAATCAAGACTCAGACACTTAACTAAACTGTCCCTTGCCACATCTTCTTTATCCATTCACCCATCTATTGATGGACATTTGGGCTGCTTCCATAATTTGGCTATTGTAAATAATGCTGCAGTAAACATAAGAATGCATATATCTTTTTGAATTAGTGTTTTTGTATTCTTTGGGTAAATATCCACTAGTGGAATTACTGGATCATATGGTAGTTCTATTTTTAATTTTTTGAGAAACCTAACAATGGAGTTATTTAAATAGAAAGAATGATAAGAGCTTGAATTTAGTCTCCCTTTTCCTGTGTTCTGAAGTTCTCTAGGGGCACCTGGGTGGCTCAGTTGTTTAAGTATCCTACCCTTGATTTCAGCTCAGGTCATGATCTCAGGGTCCTGAAATCAATCCCCGAATAGGGCTCTGTGCTGAGCATGGAGTCTGCTTGAGATTTTCCCTCTCCTTCTGCCCCTCTCCACCCCACTTGCGAGTGCACTCTCTCTCTCAAAAAAAAAAAAATATATATATATATATGTGTGTGTGTGTATATATGTATAAGAAGCTTTCTATTCTCAGAAAATGCAATCTCCCACCTGAAGCTTGGCACCATATGATTTAGAATCCAGAGGATCTGTTGCTTAAGATTCTCTAAAATAATCTCAGTTACTACTGAGGACAATGAACTCCCACAAAAAAGACTTCATCAGGAATCCTCTCTCTAGAGTCCCTGTTACTCAGCTCACTTCTGGTATTGAGGGAATTATTGAGGTCCATCTCGATAAAGATGTTCCGTGTATGTGTTTGTCTATTGGGTATAAATGTCTTAAGAAGCAGTACTTAGGGACACCTGGGTGGCTCAGTCAGTTGAGCATCTGCCTTCAGCTCAGGTCATGATCCCAGGGTCCTGGGAAAGAGCCCAGCATCAGGCTCCTTGCTCAGTGGGGAGCCTGTTTCTCCCTCTGTCTGCTGCTCCCCCTGCTTGTGCTCTCTCTCTTCCCAACAGTTGGATAAATAAAACCTTTAAAAAAAAAGCAGTACTTAGACCTTAAATAAGGAGCCTTTGAAAATATAGCAGAGTTCCTGAACTGTGTTGGTTCTACTCAGAGGGCTGCCTGATAAGGTGTGCTGATAACATTTTCCTGGGGACAGGACTTACAGCTTTCAGTAGATTCTTAAGGAATAGAAGCCTTGACCTCTAAAATGCTAAAAGGACTTGCATCATCTTTTCAAGTCGCTGAAAGCATTTTTACATCTTAGCCCTACAAAGGACACAAAACTATGTTTATGTTTTCTCATATGTAATATTGGGTTGTGTCAAAAAAACATCAGTGTGCTCATTGCTTTGGCTGAAGAAGTTCTTAAAATATTTTTTTTAAGATTTATTTTATTTGTTTTAGACAGAGGGAGAAGGAGAATGTCAAGCAGACTCCACACTGAGTGCACAGTGCTCGATCTCACGATCCTGAGATCGTGACCTGAGCCGAAACCAAGAACTTGACTGACTGAATCGCCCAGGTGCCCCAGATTTTTTTAAAGTACAACTGCCCCTCAATGTGGGGCTCGAACTCAACCCCAAGATCACGAGTCACATACTCTACAAACTGAGCCTGGCTGAACAAGTTCTAAACAGCAAGCTTGGCTGCCACTCGATTCTTTTTCAGGGTCCATGTGTTAGTGTCTCGCAGAATAAAACTCTGGAGACACCAGTTGAGAAAATACTGGTTTAGAAAGTTCACTTACTTTTCCATTCATTTCAAATATGTACCAAGCCTGCAAGCCTTTTAAGTATCTGTTGGGTGCTACAGAGACTGCCATGCGAACTGGGAATCCTCGTCAAATGGAACCTAACCTGTAGACACAAGGCCCAGCATGGTGTCGAGAGTGTGTTTGTTAAATTACCCAAATCTACATCCAGCCCAGCCGATCTCCCACATCTAGACCCAAATTTAGATCCAGCCCAGCCTATGTCTCACTAGCAATTGGACCTTAGAAAAATCATGAAGACTTTTTGAGCCTCAGTTTAGATTCTTCATATGTAAAATGGAACTAAGCAGGCAACTACTATCATGTGCAATTTTTAGATTCTTTGATTCTTCTGGCTTGCTATGTGGGTTGTTCTGGACTCTCCCTCCTACTTTCTAACTCTGCCTCTCAGCTCCTATGCTCATTTTGCTTGAGTTTCCAGGGCTTTCTTCCTATGCCTTGACTAAACCACACTCATTTCCATCTAAAGTTCTTTACACCTGTTGCTTCTTCTCTCCGGAGCTACTTCCCTGGATCTTTGCATCCCTGCATTTCTTTTGCTCACTTTTTGTTATTGTTAGATTTCAGCTCACACACACATTTCCTCCTCAGAGAATTTTCATCACCATTCATCATGACTACATACTCTCTCCATATCACCTTTCTCTTATCATTTTCTTAGTACTTATTTTGTAACACTTGTGTAGTTTGCTTTTAAAAAATAAAATTTATCCTCAGAACTTGTTCAGGGCTATGGTCCCCGGACACTGGACAGTGTCCAGCAGAGAAAAAAAGCTCAGAAATACATACCTGTTAAATAAACGAATCCCAGGGATCAAAGTGGAGGGCGTAGACATGGAAACATACAGATTAAAACCTCATCAACATTAGTGATTACAGTTTTATACAGTCGTTACTATAACATCTACATTTCAGAAGAGGGGATGTGTGTTTACATTTGCATAACAAATTGGGTCCAAAAAGTAGATGGTTTAGAACAATAGTCCCGTATCAAAGGTGAGCTCAGATTCCAACAATGCAAAACAGAAAATCTCTCTCCCCACCCAAAAGGTTTACAAAAAATTCTTACGTGGTTTTCCCCCTGGCAAAATGTGATATCTATTAAAATGGTAGAAGGTTGCAGTTAGGTAAGGTTGATTCAGATACATGTTTTAGAAGGTGGAGCTATTTCTGCCTGGTACGTGTGGATACTAGGTCAGACTGTGATGGACAGGTGAAATGGAACGGGTAACCGGACAGAGGGATGGAGTGGGAAGGACGCATTATAGGTGGACGGAGCACTCCATGATTTCCATCAGAGCCACCAAAATCCATCTCCAATAGAACATTTAGCTAAATAAGAGTACTGGACCTCTCTGCGGATCAGCTTCAAGTGTATCCCGGACCACCACGCATGAGCCATTCCTGACTGTTGGAAAGCCTCTACTGGATTTAGGTATGGAGGGAAGACCATAGCAATGGATTCCATTTCCTGCTTCTAAATGAGTGGTGGTAAATAAGGCTAAGGTTGGGATGAGGAGCCTCGAATGCCAGGACTAGTGCCTGCGCCTTTAAGATCTATCAGTAGGAGTGAAGTGGTTTGAGGAAAGAGACCAGTTTGGGAAGGCCAGAGTGAAGATTGTTTATAGTCCAGGCAAGAAAGGCAATATAGGGTCTAGAATCAGGGGAAAAACAGGAACAAAAGTATGAATGAGAGTTGTGCAGGTCAGAGGTTTTTAGTGTGTCTTGGGGGGGGCCAGAGCGCTGCATTTTAAGCTGGGCGGGGGATTCATGGGGTTGGTTTGGATGCTTTTGGCCCATGGGATATAAACTTCTTCGTGTCTCTTCAAAATAATAGCCCCTGGTGTCAATTGGCTGTAGCATGAAATAGAAATCATGAGTACACTGTATCTTTTAAAAAAAATCCCCTTTTGTAGCACTTCCTTAAAAACAGCTATTTAATGCAACTGTGCCAGTGAGTTCTTGACAGTTCTGTCTTAATGATTCTGGTATTGATGAAACATTTTTATAAAGGGTTGAAGTGTCTTCCTGGTAAGTGTTTAGCTTCTGTTTTTCAAAATACCTTGTGACAATTTTCTACTTTGGCCTAAAGAATGTTTCTCAATGACTGTATCCAGATACAAGAAATAGGAAGCAATTGAAGTGATTGATAGCGTTTTCGAGCTTTTTTCTTCCCTTTGGGTTTGCTACTTTCAAGAGTTGAGATAGTTGTGATAATTTTGTGTAGTTTAGTCAAAGTCATTTAAGTATTTGATTCAAAGTACAATACTCATGTATTTCCTTTGGTGCTTAGTAGTTGAGCCATAATTTAAGGTGGAAAATGTGGTGATATGACATACGAATATATTATGAAATAACCACAATAAGGTAACACTCCTTTCATCTCACATAGTTAACCTTTTTTAGGGATTTTTTTTTCTCAAAATTTTTTTTAACTGACATGGTAACAATGGTATAGTGATTCTGAAAAGCAGAAGAGAATTTCAATGTCTGACATACGTAATTATTATATTGATGGATATGTATAATAGTGTGTTGGATGATATCATCTCTCTACTCTGCAGTGTGTAACGAGTAAGCTCACTGTGTTTGCAGGGTGAGTGATAACTTGCACAAACGGTTGTGCTAAATAAAATGATAAGCGATGTTGGACCTCCCACATGCTCGCTCTTGTTATATGGATTTGTTTGTTTTTAGTTCTATAGAACTTAATCAAAAACCACTTTAACGTGGGTGTGTGTGATCATTGTTTATTTAAAACAAAATCTAACTTACCGGGATAATAAAGTAGACCAAGATTTTTATCCCAGGAGTTTGAAAAGTCAAAGGATGGGTTTTATAGGGTAAATTTTGTTTGTAATGTAGATACACATCTCTTGCCTGTCTTTTACCAGATTCTCAGTAGGCTGACACCAGAAAGATTGGGGGGGAGGCGGGGAATCATGTTATAAATGGAGAGCTATGCTAAGGTAAAAAAAAAATTCTGATTTTCAGAATTTTTAAATACTTAACTTTTTTTAAAGGTTTTATTTTTTAAGTAATCTTTACACTCAATGCGGGGCTCAAACTCACAGCCCCGAGATCAAGAGTCACATGCTCTACGGACTCAGCCAGCCAGGTTCCCCTTAAATACTTAAATTCTTAGAATTTTGAAATACTTAAGTATTCTCCTGAGTTATTTTTATATTCTCTTACAAGTTAAGTGATTTAGGGAATTAACTCTATTTAGCTATTTTAACATTTAAAAAGCTTCATAGTAATAGAAAAGCAAAAAAAAAGTTCATAGAAAATTTTGTAAGAAGAAAAATGTGTACTTATTAAAGAGACTTTGGTACTTCTGGTTTATACAGGGTATTTTCAAAAAATACTTTGAGTAAGATCTTTTAATTCAGGCACATTAAATACAGTATTAATTCTGTTTATTACTCTTTTTCAGAATTGTCAGTATATTAATGAAGCATGGTAAGTTGGCATTTTAAAATCTGTGGAGGATTTGGAGGGTAAGCATTCTCTTTGAAGGATGAGTATCCTCCATTTTGAAAATAAAATACATGAGTCAGATTATAAGGGTATGAAATGGTTTGCAGAACAGTTTAATTTGGGGGCACCTGGGTGGTTCAGTTGGTTAAGGGTCTGAGTCTTGGTTTCAGCTCTAGCCCCGTATCGGGGTCCATGCTCAGTACCGAGTCTGCTTCAGATTCTTCCTCCCTCCGCCTTTGCCCCTCCCCACTTGGCATGCTCTCTCTCTCTCAAAGTCTTAAAAACAGTTTAATTTTAGGTCTTAGAGACATGCTTTTAAAATGAAGAGCACTCCATTTTAAGCAGCAATTCACAGATTCTGTTTCATTAAAGATAACTTCCTTGATCCCTTTTTCCAAATCAGTCTCCTGCTATACAACGCCTTACTAAAATTTTACGAGAATGTTAAATACGATAGTATAGAATGCATATGTTCCCTAAATACTACATATTACAGAGCAGTGGATCTCAATCAGGGTTGATTTTGTCCCCTGGGGTAGATTTTGTGATGTCTGAGACATCTTCGATTATCAGAACTGTGAGTGCTGCTGGTATCCAGTGGGTAGAGACAGGGATGCTGCTAGATTTCCTAACAGTGCGTAGGACAGCCCCCCGCACAAAGATTTAGCCAACCTCTCATGTCAGTAGTGTCGTGGGTGAGAAACCCTCCTTTATATCAGAAATATAAAGTTCAATTGATAATTTCATAACTGGAGGGTTCTGCCATTGTTCTAGCAGTCCTGTGTTGAACAAGACAAGTTGGGACAAGCCTTTGAAGATGCTTTTGAGGTACTGAGGCAACATTCAGCCGGAGATCTTCAGTACTCCCCAGGTAAAGATGTCAGTTCCCTTCTTTCACTGCTACATCAAATGGCTTCTTGGTCACACAAACATAAGAGTAATTATCAGAACAGAAAAGACCATTTTTATCTAGTGCATCCGGGATTTATTCTTAACAAAGGCAAAAAGCTTCCAGGGTTACTTAGCCTACCTAAATTTAAAGTGTTACGCATGAAAATGCAAAGAATATAGAGAATGAAATTCCACATAGGAATACTAGCACATAATTATTAAAAATTATTTGCTATTAAGCATATCTGGTTGATAGATTATCTAAGAGATAATTGTAACTGTTAAGAATGGGCTTTTCAATTACTCTGATTTGTCTAATAGACCTTCCATACAAGAGATATTCTACTTGGAAGAATTAATACCTTTTTTTTGAGAGTAAATATTCTTAGTGCTCTCACCCATTGCCCTAAAGACTATGAAAAGATAGGGTAGGTAAAATACAGGTATCTTGCCTATTGAATTTACACAGTATTGCGGAAAGTTCCACGATAAATCATGGGATCTCTGCTTGCAAGGAATATGTGCTCCAGTAAAGGAAATGGGATCTGTAAAATAAGTCTGTGACACCAATATACTGCAATAAATGTAGGGAAATGCAAAGTGATAGAAGAACATATGATGAAGCAACCTCGTATATAAGCGCATGTGCATATATAAACATACATACACATGGCACGCACGCACACATGCAGTTACAAACTTTGACTTTTGCAGTTTCTTTCTCTGTTTTTAAATTAGATTACAAAAATTACCTGGCTTTCATCAACCACTGCTCTCATGTCAGAGGAAATTCCAGCTGCTATGGTGTGCTGCCTACAGAGGAACCTGTCTATAATTGGAGAACAGTGATAGTGAGTACATGGAGCAGTAGATGATCTCCCAGTAACAGGCGAATTCCCCATTCACACCTGCCTTCCGTTTGGTGTGTGCTAGCTGAAACCCAGCTTAGAGCAGCAGTGATTGTGAACACTCACAGACGACTGTGGTGTGAATTTGACAGTCGACATGGGTGATGCTCAGTAGTGCTGTCAAGAAGGAAACTGCCCTCTGTCGTTGCTCTTCACCCAGCATCAGAGNCTTAGAGCAGCAGTGATTGTGAACACTCACAGACGACTGTGGTGTGAATTTGACAGTCCATGGGTGATGCTCAGTAGTGCTGTCAAGAAGGAAACTGCCCTCTGTCGTTGCTCTTCACCCAGCATCAGAGGGTTTGAATGACTTCTAGAAAGATGTGTTTTTAGGGTTCTCACATTACTGCTTCTCATCCATCTGGAAAATAGCAAAAAAGTATGGTTCCCCTATAAGCCATAGGGCAAAGCCCAAACTTCCCGCACTGGCTTTACTTACAATCTTACACTAACCTCTTTCCCGTCCCAAGCTCAGAGCTAGCTACATGTCTTGGGCCAACTCATGGATATTGTTACAGTCCCTGCAAACGAAGTGTCCCCACCATCTGTCTCTCCATGTGTTCTTTTGTATTAGTTTCTTTTTCTTTTTTTAAGATGATTGATTTATCTGAGAGAGAGAGTGGGGCAATGGGCAGAGAGGGAGAAGGAGAGAGAAACTCAAGCAGACTCCGTGCTGAGCTCAGAGCCTGGTGCAGGGCTAGATTCAATGACCCTGAGATCATGACCTGAGCCAAAACCAAGAGTAGGATGCTTAGGGGACTTCACCACCCAGGCTCCCCTCTATTGTTTTCTTAATGACAGCTGCCTTAATTGGTGTTGTGTAAATACAAAATGGTTTGTCTTTCTTTCTTTCTTTCTTTCTTTCTTTCTTTCTTTCTTTCTTTCTTTCTTCTTTTTCTTTTTTTTTTTGTCATTACCTTCAACCATGCTGTGTCCTTTTCCTGGCCTTCTAAACTGTTCTGTTAGGGCCTCTCACAAGACATTCCTTAGAAGAGGGAATTTGGGTTCCAGCCTAACCTTCTACTTCCACTTAGGGTTGCCAGGTGAAATACAGAACGCTGAATATTTTTATTCGCTAAATCTGGCAACCCTGCTTCCCCTTCAACTCCCACTCCCTGGTATATATCACAGCCTCTTGTGGCTGGGGACTCCTTGCCTGCTGGGAAGCCCTCTTACATGGGGTATGGTAAGGTGGTTCAAGTCCATCTTTGTCGAATTAACCCATGGAGACTTGCATATCATTTCTGTGTATAATGGTAACAGCTCAGGCTGCTTCCTCCTGTCCCCTCTCTTGGCTCTGCCCTCCCTTGGCTGCCATCTTTCTCCCCTTGTCTCCTCCTGCCCAGATGGGCATCCAACAGAGGGATGGAAACCCATCTTCCCCTTTATGCTGGCACTTCAATTTTACACTGTTAATTCTTTAAAATTTATTTTTCTCACTGGATATTTTTAGGGAGAAGGAAGGCAGCAACACCCTCTTCTTTCTTACCGGGAGGGGATGATATGAAAGTCTTCACAAATCCAAAGAGTACACCTTCCATCCCTTGGTCCTCTCTTTATGTGGGTTTGAGGCTAGTTCTGCCCTGGGAGATCTGGCTGCAGTTGAGGATCATGCTTTTTATTTATTTTTAAAGATTTTATTTATTTATCTGACAGAGATAGAGATAGCCAGCGAGAGAGGGAACACAGGCAGGGGGAGTGGGAGAGGAAGAAGCAGGCTCCTAGAGGAGGAGCCTGATGTGGGGCTCATCCCAGAGGGCTGGGATCACGCCCTGAGCCAAAGGCAGACGCTTAACTGCTGTGCCACCCAGGCGCCCCCAGGGTCATGCTTTTTAGAATTTGGGAGATGCTTAGCACTCTTTGTCCTCAGGTTTTGACTTTAGCCATTAACTGGGGCCACATGGAAAGTCCCACTTAACATCCTGCTGCACTATTTATATAGAACAGTGCTGCGGACCTCTATTTTGAAGGAAATATTCATCAATCTCTGCCAAACATCCCTGAAAACCAGCTGGTACAACCTGCTATTCTCCATCAAAAGGGAGGAAAAGGTATGTGGATCCATCACTCCTTTAAAGAACCAAATCTTCTTCAAAGCTGTTTTAAAGGGATTTCGTATCTTGAGTTTAGAACTCTATTTGCAAAATATTCTTGAGTTGCAGTTAAGAATAATTTATCTGACAGACTGAACCACTCCAAGCCGTTCATCTTGGGTAAGCCTTCCTATTGCTTCATGGAAATGTGAAGCTGCAAAGTGTCACTTCACTCAAATGAATCTGTATTGAAGGATAATGTGTCTATATTTGGGGTATAGAAAGGGGAACTTTTCTGTAAGTTGTTTTAGAAATCTTATCCTAATTGTGAAGGCCTTGGTATAGAAGTTGTCTTCTCTGTTAAATTTCCTGCAAATGAAGTTCCATAATAATTCAGTCTTCATAAATTTGAAATCTTGATTTCATAAATTTTAGATGATGGTGATCTCATCTAACAGATGGGCAAAGTGATAAAGCAGGATAGTAGCCTCTGATGGCTACGTTGTAGGCCACACACGTGCGCATGTGCTATTGGAGGGAGTGTAAATTGGTACAAAGTTTTGTAAGGCAATTTGGCAATAACTACCAAAAACTTAAATGTTCATATCTGTTGACTCTTAGGGACTATATAATTGAGTGACTGAGTGTGAACTCTGGGTTAATTGTGCGAGCCTGGGAAAATCACTTAACCTTTTGTACCATGGTGTCCTCATTCAAAGAACAAACAATGATAACTGTACAAACATTGTAAGATTGCTGTAAAAATTAAATGAGAAAGCCCATGTAAAGCATTACACTCATAGCCTGGCACTGGGTAATTTCTCAAGCTACCATAGGGTGTGTGTGTGCACGCGCTGTACATGTTAAGATGATTGTTGTAGGAAAAGAATGGAAGTAACTGCATCTGTGTATAAGGTACAGAGAGGTATAATAAGGTGCATCATAATTTTACAATGAAATCTTTTAATGATACTTCAATAGTTTCTATATTTTCAATTAGCATTTTTTTGAAAACTAGTTTTGTTCCTGCGTCTGCATCTAGAATACTGTATCCTAGAACAAAATTCTAAATATTCAGCAGAACTGATCCTGCAAAGAATAACGTGTAAAATCACACATGTAGAATGAATCTCCATCACTGAATATTGGTATTGAATATTGAACTATTACTAGTAGTAAGGAGAAGGTAATGTAATGTACATGTAGGAAGAATAACACTTTTACCTCTGTTCAGGTGTTCTGCTTGTCACTATTTTTTTTTCTTTTTGGCCACTATTATTTTTTTTAAGTGACTATAAACTCAATCCAGGATGTAAAGCCTGTATCTTTTCATTGACGTTTTAGTTGTGAAGCTTTGCCAGTATGGGACAGATCACCCACCATTTTCTTTTTAAAAAGTTTCATCTTCCACCTGAAACAGGGATAATTTGAAACAATGAAATTTCAAAATTATTTGGGGATTCATTATCCAGACAAAAATAGTACATGCATAAAAGAACACAAAGCTGTTAAAGGCATGAAGGAGTATCTTACATGTTGATAAAGAACTCTAAAATACATTTTTTGTTTTAATCCTTTTTAATTCCATAATTTAATAATGTACATCATTAAAAGTTTAAAGGATTCAGGAATTCACAAAGAATAAGTAGAAGTATTCCTTCCTTCTTCCCATGCTATGTCCTGGAAGTAACCATTGTCGGTAGTTGGGTATTTTACCCATTGATAGCTAATTTCTGTATCATTCTCTGATAAAATTTAACATACATTACTTTCCAGAAAAAGTGCAGAATAACATACCACTGGTATTTTTAAAGGATATGCATATGTTATATGCAAATTTTTTTGATTTTAAAAATACGTAGTAGAATGGACTGGAATTTTACTTTCACTTTGTGCTTCTGTTTGGATCTTTTACTCTGAGCACATAATACTTAAAATTTAAATATTTCCTTCAAAATTGCAAACAAAGTTAAAAAGGTGGTCTGTTACCATTGATTTGACCACCAGATAAGAGGCAGAGTTTAAGGCTATGACTTTAATTCATGATGTGTTTTTGGTAAGTCCCTTTCATTTCTCAATTTCAAGATAATACAATGCAAAAAGATAATCTTCTGAAAAACCTTTGAGGTTTTAGGATGGATGATGACTGATGCAAGAGTATTACTCCCCAGGGACTGTTGAAAGCAGTTTGGGAATCCACTATTCCACTCTCTCTAGGGGAAAAGGGAATTTGGCCATGGATATGTTAGCTACTGACATATCTAGTGAGGCATCGTATTTACAGGCCAATTCAGAAGTCACAAAATGGGCTGTCCCCTTTGTTCTCTGTTAGGCCAAAGACATCCAGTCAACTGAACAAAAATCACAAGTCGTCCTGAAGTTTTCTGTCTAGACATTCTGAAACATAAAGGGCTGTATTCCTGAAGAGGTAGAAATTCTGGTAGTACCATTTTATTTCACAGCAATGAAAAATACCACAATGCCTATTGTCATTGCTCATAAATGATGTCAAAATGTCATGAAGATGGCAGTGAAGGTGGCATTTTCCACTCCAGTTTTTTCTCCTCTTTCTCACATAACTATGTAGACCCACATTTTTTTTTACCTAAGTCTTTATTTATTTCACTAATATTACTTCATATTTGAATACTATTTTGCATTTTATAAAAGACATTCACATTCTTTACCTCATTTGACTTAACTCATTTGAATAAAGCCCTTTCAGATGATTTGCTTTCTGAAAATGGCTTTCGAGGCTTCTCTCTATTTAAAACCACTAACCTTTGCAGCTCTTTTTGCACAGTTTTTTTCTAACATAAGACACAAAACTACAAGATTTGATTGTGAAGAAAGACCACCTGACAGACGGACTTGATAAAGAGGCACCAGGCATTCCTTTTCCAGTGAAGGATAGTAGAAAAATTTTTACAACATCCCCAACAAAGAAAGGTCCAACTGAAACTTAGGGCCAAACTGACCTCTGACTTTTAAGTCCCAATGCAGCTTTCAATTTTGTAGTCGCTCCGCAAACCCTTCCTGAGGATTTTGTGTTTAGCCATGGCGGAGTATGACACTGTTTTTCTCCATTTTAGGTAGGAAGAAGCTCCGACTGTTTGAATACCTTCATGAATCCCTGTGTAATCCTGAGATGGCATCTTGTATTCAGTGGGTAGATAAAACCAAAGGCATCTTTCAGTTTGTATCAAAAAACAAAGAAAAACTTGCCCAACTTTGGGGGAAAAGAAAAGGCAACCGGAAGACCATGACTTACCAGAAAATGGCCAGAGCACTGAGGAATTATGGAAGAACTGGGGAAATCACCAAAATCCGGAGAAAGTTAACTTACCAATTCAGTGAGGCCATTCTCCAAAGACTCTCTCCATCTTATTTCTTAGAAAAAGAGATCTTCTACTCACCATATATTCAACCTGAGCAAGGCTTTCTCAGCTTCAGTAACTGGAATGCAAATTATAATTGTCCATATGCTGATTACCATGAGCTAAGCCACCCTGATTGCTAAATATTCTCTTAAAGTTCATGATCTCCTGGAATCAGGAATGCCTACCAATTTCAGGATTTTTCTCTTAAGGCAAATGCTGGAGAGGGAAAAACAATTAACTTCATTGCTTCTAATCTCTTCTTAAATAGATTATAATCTATACAGAGTTGGTGGAAAAATCCGCCAGTGAAGAACTTTTCAATGATCGAACCCCAATTGAAAGTATAGACTAAATGTCCTTGCTCTTGTTATTGCTTATGCAATACCTCTAGGTAAACAATGCTGGTTGAGATGATTTGACCTGTATCGATTTAAACATTGTTTTCCTGTCGTACACTCAAGCAAAAAGAAAGAAAAATGACTAATACATCTGATGGCTTTAGTGACAACAAAATAATTGCATATGATAGTCTTCATCGTAAAATACATTCAAGACTTTAAAAAGTATATTTTCTCTGCACTTCAGACCTCAGGGTCTGTAACCCTGTGGCGCTAAGGAAATGACCTAAGGAAAATGCCACCTACCGACCTTAATGATAATGAACTCCAAAGCTTATACTTCCCACAAATCAATTGCCAGCATCTCTCCCCTAGGGTAGATCCAGGGCCCAGCGTTTCTTGCCATCCTGCCACTGAGCCACAAGGAGGTGCTCTTGCCTTGTTGTCTCTCGGGCCCAACTTTGAAATGTGACTTCTCTTCCCTTGGACTACCCAGCTAAGACCAGGCTGGAACAATTGGAAAAAATTTTTTCTTCGATAGGATAGAGACTAGCAAATAAATCCAGAGAGGAACCAGGTCTTTGAAGGCTGTGGTTTATTCTCAACATTCCATGAGGAATTTCCTCCTTGCCGCATCTGTATTACCATGACACAGGAGAGCTTCCCAGACTACATGGGCCATCTTCAGTCCAGGCCAAGAGCTTCCTGGAGCCTACCCTATTTGATTTGTACCATTGACCTTTTTCTTTGTGTTCTGGTGCCCGCCAGCCCTCAGGGGCTCTTGAAAACATGGCAGACTAAATAAAGGTAATGACACTGTCCATCTGCACACGTAGTCTGGCCTGGTGTAAGCTGAATGTTTGCATCCTCCCCCAAAATCCACCGTGGAAACCTAATCCCCAGTGTGATGGTGTTCGGACGCAGGCCCCTTGGAAGGAAGAGCTCCCACAAATGGGCTTAGTGCCTTGTAAAAGAGGCCCAGAGAGCTTCCTCACCCTTTGTGCCTTGGGAGGACACAAGACGGCCGCCTATGAACCAGGAAGCAGGCTCTTACCAGACGCTCTGCTGGCGCCTTGATCTTGGACTGCCCAGCTTCCTGAACTGTGAAAAACGTGTATATGACGCCTGGTTTATGCTATTCTGTTAACAGCAGCCCAAAGGGGCTAGGACAGTTTCAGTCAGTGCTAACCTTAAAAGTAGGACCCAGCATTTATGTTCATTCCCTACAAAGAGATAACGCTCTGTAAACTAGTAACAAATTCTACCAGACATTGCAAAGAGGAAGAGGTTTTACCACACAGATCAGCCGACAACTTAATAACATTTTACTTCTCTCCATAGTCCCTCCTACACCCATTGCCAACTTGAGGGGTTCATCTTAACAATCCTCCAAGCCCCCAGTCAGCCCTATTTTGTTCTGCTCTACAGAGTAGAGTTCTCTTTGGGCAGAAAATTTGGGCACTGCCTTTTACGCAAACTGGGCTGTCCAAGGCCGTTTTCACAAGCAGGTTGGTCTTTAGGTTATGTTCATTTGGCTGCTCAAAGACTAAAACATCCATATATCGTGTGACTTGACACCCTACTTAAAACGGTGTAACTCCTGCCACCAAGGACGGAGAGAGGCTTTATTAGACACTAAGATGGTCCTTCATTTCCTAGTATATGGTATCCCAGCTCCTCCCTCGTTGCTGCCGTCTGGCTGAATGACTCAGTTAACCTCTTCTCCAGTGAGGTGGTGTCCAGGGCTAAGACAGACATGGTTCCTCCTTTTTTTTATTTTTTTTAATTTATTTTTTAAAGATTTTATTTAACAGAGAGCCAGGCAGCGAGAGAGGGAACACAAGCAGGGGAGTGGGAGAGGAAGAAGCAGGCTCCTAGCGGAGGAGCCTGATGTGGGGCTTGATCCCAGAGCACCAGGATCACTCCCTGAGCCGAAGGCAGACGCTTAACAACTGTGCCACCTAGGCGCCCCGACATGGTTCCTTCTGACATGAAACTTTGATTCTCTCAATTTTTAGATGTATTAGGTGTTATTAGTATTTAACCAGTGTTTACCTAATGCCTTACCAAGGAGCAATTTATTGGTTGAGCACACATACAAAGTCTGTAAAGTGAATGTGGCAGCGTTCTTTCTATCTAACCTGTACAGACTGATACACCCATTTAATATCATCTAGATGAAGAGAACAGAACACTTAAGCATCTCATAAGGTTTTCTCACTTTTTCTCAATGCCCACCTTCTGGAACGTACAAATGGAGTCATAACAGTTTGCTTTCTTTGCAGAAGCAAAGAACTTACATTTAGGTATTTTGGCTCGTATGTTTTTATCCAACTCATAAAATCGGATTTGAATTTGTATTTTGGTACAGATTCTGATGATGACATAAAATAGGCTTAAAGCAATTTACTCCTTTTTCATGGATTGATGAAAAAATTTTTAACAAAAATGAACCATATTCAAGTTTCCTGCCCCGTTTCAAAGCTGAAGGTACTCATAGCCTTTGCAAGATGGTGAAAAATGAGTTTGTATTTGATGGATGGCTGCCTTTTTAAGCCTGGATGGGTTTTAAAAGCAGTGGGTAGTTATTAGAAAATGGTCTGTGGGTGGGGATTGTGTCAGGCAAGCACAGTGAGGCATCCCATAAATGTGTGAAATGAACTACAAGGATTGTCAGGAGCAGCCCTGACTTAGCTTGGCCATGAGCTGGTTAAAGGACTAAATGTGGAAGAAGAATCTAGAGCATCTAGGTTTTTTTCGGTAGTGGACCCCAGAATCAAAAATCCAAATACAGAAAGCACATGAATGTTCCAGTGGTGAGCTGATGAGTCAACAATTGGTGTCAAAGAAGATTGATTCAAATATGAGAAATTTGCAAATTGTGCAAGAACAAAGCTTTGTACAATGTTTGGATCTGTTATCACAAATAGCTTTATTCCCGACAGCTGTGGGAGCTAGGGAAGATTCTCTTTGATAAGTACACTCATCCAGGATTTGTAGTGGGGGATTAATCAACAAAAGGCCAGTGAGTTCACATGCAGCTTAAGTAAACAAATAATCAACACTTTATGATACAGGTGAATAAAATTTTATATAACAATCATGCTTTACATAAGCAAATTATAGCAAGTTATGTGATGAAAGGTCACATTTACAAGTTTTAGAGTCAGACTGGTATCTCTTGGAACACTTCATTTCTTATCATTAACTCTTAGTAAAAGCAGGGAGATTCTTTGGGATTCTCTGGGCTTCAAGTAACAAAAGACCCTGACTCAAACTAGTTTAAATGATAAGAAAATTTACTATCTCACAGATCAAGAAGTCCAAAGGAAGTGTGGGCTACAACCATGACACATTATTGTTCTGGCTTCGTTTTCTGGTGAGTCTTTTGTTACACTTCTTGACACTAGCCTTATCCTCAGGTTTCAACCTAGGACTAAAATGATGACTGCAGTTCCAGCTCTATCAGCACAGCAACGTACACCAACAGAAACAGCCACTTCATCCAGTGTCCTCTCTGCAGTCGGGGACATTTTCCAGGACCCCCCAGAACATCTTTCCTCATGTCCTATTGTCCATACCTGGGATCTGTGCTCAGGCCTAAATCATTCTCTGGGAAGGGGAAAGGGACCACTGTGACTGGCTCAGACCAAATGGAACTCAATTGTGGAGGAGGGAAAAGGTCATGATCCCTTGAGTCAGTGAAGAGAGGGATGAATACCTGAATAAATTTAGTGTTTTGCCTGAAAGGAGAGAGTAACGGATGTTAAGCAGAAAACCAACAGTGTTTGCTATTGTCCACCACTTTGATTGCCCAAGATCTCTACATACACTTAAAAGGTATTCAGGCCTTTATTGAAATTATTCATGTACTCCCTAAGAATAAGTAACCTCAAGTTACATCAGGTTACTACATCCAAGTCCAGGATTGTTGGATAATGTAGTTTTAATACTATTATTATTTAGACATGGTAAGAGTGCCATCAAAGAGATCATTTGTTGCACTCACAGTTCCAGGAGAGAGAGTACACATCATGCCAAGGTAGCTACATAGAGAAGCACTTGGGTCAATCATGAGGCAGGTGGAAGGGGGAACTGTGGGCAAGAGGCCTTATTGTGATTTCTGCAAGAAAAAAAATGGGTGAGGCAGGTGAACAGGTTTAGGACTGGATAATTTGAGTAATTTAGTGGGGCAAAGAGGCTTCCCCAAGTTGCCTGGTACCTGGCCCTGGAGTATTTAGGTTGGGTGTATAGAGGCCCAGAGCGTGAGAACCCTACAAGGGAAGTGGTTGGAGTATAGACTCTGGACTGATTGACTTTTATTTAAAAATCACACCCCAGGGAGGATTCCTCCTAGAGGAGGATGGAGATGGTGACAAGGGAGGCAGTTGGCTAAGGCAAGGTAACTCAGGCATATTACCAGGTTGTCCAGAACCAGGTGTGTCTGGCATATGCACGCAGGACAGACGTTAAACCATCAAGTTTACAGAAGCTAGAAACATGATTAATACAAATGTTCATTTGTCTCCTCTGATCCGTGACTGTGTTTGCTCTTCATGGTTCAGCAATAGGCTACAATACAAAGTCTGATTGGGAAACGGCAAGAGCAGAAAACCACTACCAGTCACTTCCCCATAACACATATCTTATCCAAAACACCAGGGATGGTAAGATTCCTGCCTGGGAGAGGAGTTAATTTCCTGCCAGTCAATGAGGCCGACCCTATTTCCACTGTCTTCAGGGAATGCCCTTCATCATGTCTTTAATGATCCCTGGTTCTGTCTCTTGGAATAATCTCCTAGTTTATTTTTTCTATGGTCATATCTGAAATAGGCATTCGAAAGATTTATTTTCCTAGTACTGAGTAGCAGTATGTTAATACAAGTTCAAAAGTCTGAGATTGCCAGTTACACATTTTAGCATTTGCTACTGACAACACCCTACTTCCCGTTACTGAATTTTGAACTCTTTTGATTGTAGCTAACTGAAATCAGCTTTGAAGCTTTACATCACTGAAATATTCAGTGGGGTGTATTAAAAGACACTGCTTACAGAATTTCTGAGGAAGCTGGAGAATAAGCAGCCAGCTATAAAGTCCTAAACCACATCAAAGATCTGGCCAAGTGAGGACGTCACATAACACTGCCAGTGTTACCAATTACTAGATACCTCAACTTATGTCATCTCACATGTCACTGAAAAGAGCTACCATAGCATCACCATTGCCCCCAGAAACTATCTTGCTGCACCTGCCATTGCATTCAGAGATGGTTGTCCACCATCCCTGCTTCTATAAATCACTAGATCCCCGTTCAAATTTTGGGAAGGGAACTTTTAGCTGGTTCATGCTTTATCATGTGCCCATACTTGACTGCGAAGAAAGCTAGAAAAGTGATTATCTGGAACTTTTAATTCTTATAGTGAGACACTGTTTCTGCATCCTATCAAGACTTATAAGGTCAAAAATTCCCCAAACATAGAATGGGGTTCAGATGCTGGGCAGCCAAAAGAATGACAAAAGTTCGTTAGAATTTTTAACTACAGGAACAAGGATCAGGGCATGTATAGTTTAATTTTAAAGACCTTTGCCCTACCTGGCTAAACTCCAAAAACGCTCTTTGTTCTTGGTACTTTTGTGCTCATAGGAATTTAAACAGTCTCTAAACAACTTTTCCTTATCTTTCTGAGAAGGCAATTTCAGCACAGTATTTAAATTCTCCAAAATTAAATAAAATTTTAACTTATATTTCTGTAAGAGAAGTTGAAGTCTGTAATTTCCAATTTTCACAATATGGAGGCTTTATTCGTGCCTGTTTTCCTTTGTTCAAAGCTCTCTCATAATGTTCCATTTTCATGATTTAATTTCATTGGGATTAAGTTCAAAGAACTCAAAATAATATAATCAACCAGTTACAATTATATAAAATAACCAATACTGATTTTTCCCCAAGAGAACTTTTTGGTTGCCAGAGCTTGCTTTGAGGATGTGAGGGGTATATTAGAAGGGCTCAAGCTTTTAATGGCCCCTTAGAAGCAGTTCTCAATCAATGACATATGGGGTTTGGTAGATACTTACCTCTATTTCTTCAACCCGTAGTTGGAATAATGCTGAGAAATATTCTTGCACTTCCTTATTCCCCTATTGCTGGTTCCTGAAACCACCTCCTGTAACTATTAACTTTCACATTCTTGTCTTAGTGTCGGTTTCTGGAGGAGGGGAGAGACCCAATAGGAGCCATTAACTGAATCAAATTACTTATGACACTCAGTTGTATCAACTCTGGATGAGAGCAGTGGACCAGAAGATAGAATTTACTAGAATACTAGTATGTTTGTTGTTCTCCTCTCTCCCTCTTTCTCTTTCTCTTTCAGGCAGACTATACCATGAATCAAGGTGGGTGTTTGCATCTCATTTTATAGATGGAGAAACTGATACCAGAAGACTTTAAGTATCTTTTCTAAAGTCATCCTGCTAATGAGTGTCCCATTGTCAATTTGAGCTGAGGTTCATCTAATTCTTTCTACTACACTATAATGCCTGCTGATGTAAAGACTATCTTAGGCATGCATTCATATAGGTTCTCTCCTGTGTCACTGCTAATTTTTCATAGCATTATCATTTTGCAGAAAAGCCTTTGCTAAGGTTATTAAATGCTATTAATAAAAACCATATATAAAATAACCACCTACTCTTCATGACTGTTGATGGGTGTTTACATTAATATGCCTTTGGAAAACAGTGTGATGATATTAATCAGTCTTTAATCCATAATTAGAAATCAGAGTATTTTAAAATTTTTATCAAAGTACGCATGTACAGAATTTAAGCTTCAAATAGCTCTAAAAAGTTTATAATTAGAAACAGTAGTAACCTTGCTCTAACCCTCTTCTTCCAGACCTGCTCTCCAGAAGCAACCACTTCAAATTTTTTAGCTATTTCTTTTATATATATTACGCACGTCTAAATAAATGCTAGTGCTACTATTTCTTGGTTTCCCAACTTTAGATATTATCAACTAACATTACCAGCCTGCACTCTTCTATGCTGGGCCCCCACTTATAGGGTATCAGGCTTCCTCTCATTTTGCTAAGGAACATCCTCGAATAACTCACCATTACCAGCCTGCACTCTTCTATGCTGGGCCCCCACTTATAGGGTATCAGGCTTCCTCTCATTTTGCTAGGGAACATCCTCGAAAAACTCACCTACTAACTTACTTGCTTATTTATTTATTTACTTATTTATCTTAGAGAGGGCATAAGTGGCGGGGGGAGGCGGGGGGACAGGGGAAGGGAGAGGAACAAGGAGAGAGAATCTGGAGCAGACTCTGCCTGCCACCAGGCTTGATCTCACGACCCTGAGATCATGACCTGAGCCAAAACTAAGAGTGGGTCACTTAACTGACTGAGCCACCCAGGCACACCTCAAATAACTTCTCTCTTTTTTTTTTTTTAAAGATTTTATTTATTTGATAGAGACACAGCTAGAGCAGGAACACAAGCAGGGGGAGTGAAAGAGGGAGAAGCAAGCTTCCCACCGAACAGGGAGCCCAATGCGGGGCTTAATCTCAGGACATTGGGATCACGCCCTGAGCTGAAGGCAGGCGCTTAACAACTGAGCCACCCAGGTGCCCTCAAATAACTTCTTAATATAACTTCATAATAAGCTAATATTTTTAGTCCAGGTATATGTAAAAGATCTTCATTTTATCCTTATATTTGAGTTGTAGTTTGACTGGGTAGAGAATTCATGGTTAAAAACCAGTTTCCTTCTGGATTTCGAAGGCATTTCTCCCTTGCCTTCTCACATTCACTGTTTTTTGTGACACTACCTGTCCTTGAGACAGTAGCTCCTTTTCTTTCCCTTTCTGAAAGCTTTGGATCTTCTTTTTATCCTAGATATTCTAAAATTTCTTGATTTGTGCCTTGGCATGGGTATCTCTAAAAATATGCTGAGCATTTATGGGACCTTGTAAGCCTGGAGACTTTTTTTCAGTTATAGAATATTTTTCTCATTATTTTTTAAATAATTTCCTCCCCACTATTTTATCTTTCTCTCATTTTAGAGATTCTAACCATTAGGCTCTGTGAATTGATCTTGTAAGTCTTTTTTTTTCCTCTTTTCTTTTTCATCTCTTTTATTCCACTTTCTGGAATATTTCCTTAACTTCATATTCCAACTCCTCAGTTAAACTTGATTTTAGTTATTCTATTTTAAATATGCAAGTGTTTTATCTTTTATTCTGATTGTTTCATTTTCACTATATCTTGTTTGTATTCTATGGATGCATTATCCTCTACTATCTCTCTAAGGTTATTAAATACATAAGTTTTCTTCCATTTCCAGCATAATTTCCTTTCTCTCCAAGTACTCCCCTCTATTTTTTTCCTATTTACTTTTCCTTCTGTCATATGTTTGTGATTTTCATCAAATTTCTGTTGATTCTTAACTCTCCACTAATATGCAAGGCACTAAAAAGCATTTTTTGGTGGAATTTGCTAACTAGGCTTCACTCTAAGATGGTGTGGTTGAGAGCTGGCTATTTCTTTAGGAACTCAAATACTCTCACCCGCAAAGAAATCTTCCCAAGAACAATACTCCTGGAGGGAGATTGACAAAGCTCCTGGGGTTGGCAAAGCAGGTTGAAAAAGGATCTATGTATCCCACATTCAATAAGCAGATGTGCACTTAATATTAGTGTTTTTAGCTTCACATTTCACTCTACCCTCCAACCAAAAATTGGAGCCATTCTGATTTAATTTCTTCACCTAATAAATTTATAATCTCCTATTAGATGAAGAGTTACCTTTCTGGATGGAGGAACTGGAGATGAAACTGCTCCATTTAAAGACTTCCAAATAATTACTTGTTTTCAACACTATGTTGCCCTCTGCTTTCTATGATACCTCTTGCCTCCAAACTTCTCAGGCAGAGGCAATTCAGTTTGGTTCTTAAGTTTCTCCTTCTGTATATATATGGTTGGACATTTATTTTTCTTGACCAAGGCAGTTACTACCTCTCCATTGGATCATTTGTGGTTCTATTTCTATTGTCCATTTTTCCTCTTGGTCCCATTTTTTAGTATGTCTGGTAATTTTAAAATGAATGCCAGATATTTAAATTGAAAAATTATAGACTCTGAATGATCTCATTTCCTCCAGAAAGAATTTTTTCTTAGCTTTGGTTAGAATATAGATGAGGAGCAGATCACCTTAAGCCAGTCAGGGGCTGAGCTAATTCAAGACTGAGTTTCAGTCTTTATAAGGTATAACCCATTTCTTTTTAATACTATTTCTTAGGGTATAACCCTGCACATATGTTATACTTAAATTTTTTACTTTAAAAAGTCTGTTGAATGATTTTAACAAAGGAGTCAGATAATGAGAGTTTTGCAAACATACATTTTTCAAACTGCATATTTACTTCCCAGGTATAAGAGGAAATGTATGATGTTGTGGGAATATGGTGTTTAGCTAAGGGTCAACATGCTACTTCATTGTGGAGGACAAATTCTATGCAGAAAGGGACCAAAAAAATCATTATTTTCTTATTAAAACAAATTTCAAGGTATTAATGATAGAACACGGTATTTCCATTAATTCTTATACTGAATCATAAAATGGTTTTTCACTTCTGGTGAACTGCTTCAGTTTATGTACCCCAGGAATCATTCTCCTTGAACTTAAATGGGGAAGTTTGAGAAGCAACGATTACATCTAATTTGCTTCTTCCTCCTATTGCTACAATGTCCAGGAAATTCAGAATATAACATCATAGACATTCAATAACAATCAGTCCCTTTCATTTATTTATCCATTTAAACACTCTTATTAATAATTTCTGACTTAATGATCCATCTTTTGTATATATTTATTTTGTTTTTTCTTATCTTTATTTATCAAACACACTTTTTTTTTGAGAGAAAGAGAGAGCGAGCACTCAAGCAGGGTGGGGAGCAGCAGGAGCAGTGGGAGAGAGACTCTTAAGCAGGCTCCATGCCCAGCACACAGCCCCATGCAGGGCTCTGTCTTGCGACCCTGATCATGACTTGAGCTGAAACCAAGACTTGGATGCTTAACTGACTGAGCCAACCAGGTGCCCCTATCAAACACACTTTTTTTTTTTTTTAAAGATTTTATTTATTTATTTGACAGAGATAGAGACAGCCAGCGAGAGGGAACACAAGCAGGGGTAGTTGGGAGAGGAAGAAGCAGGCTCATAGAGGAAGAGCCTGATGTGGGGCTCGATCCCACAACGCCGGGACCACGCCCTGAGCCGAAGGCAGAAGCCCAAACCGCTGTGCCACCCAGGCGCCCCCAAACACACTTTTATGTGTATTTATTGCCTGCTTCTTAGAGTCTTTTTGGGTAGATTGGGGCATAAACTGTATCTGTGTATTTATCTATCGATCTATCATCTATCTATCTATCTATCTATCTACTTATTGCATTATCTTATTCATTGCCCTTTTTTTGTAAGCTTTGAGTTTTTCTTGAAAGACAATGACATGATCTATAAATTTTGTGTGGCACTTTTATTAAAATCACTGGGAAATGAATCTAATCTAAGGAGGTTACACAATGAGCATAAGCGATGCTAGTGTTTCTTAGGCTATTCAAATGGAATTATTGTAATGCTGTAATTTAAAATATGTAAGGCATCTTAAAAAACAAGGAAAACCAGGGCGCCTGGGTGGCACAGCGGTTAAGCGTCTGCCTTCGGCTCAGGGCGTGATCCCGGCGTTATGGGATCAAGCCTCACGTCAGGCTCCTCCGCCATGAGCCTGCTTCTTCCTCTCCCACTCCCCCTGCTTGTGTTCCCTCTCTCTCTGGCTGTCTCTATCTCTGTCAAATAAATAAATAAAATCTTTTTAAAAAAAGCATTTAAAAAAAATACAAGGAAAACCATTAGTTGTATGCATTTGGTCACAGGAAATTAGCATTTCTTTTAGGTTTCTTTATGTAAATTTTTTCAGAGGCAAAAACAACTCAATGTTTATTTTGGATATTTTTAGAACCATTTATATGTAGGGACTACATGATATCAGGATGATGTAAAAACATTTTTGTAAAGCAAGAATATCCTATCATGTCCCCTGAGTGACAGAAGGAATATGTCATTCAAACTCATAAAAATATTTTTGCTATCTTATTACCTCCATACTGAATAACTTATTCAGCTCATTTGACTTTGGGTCCACGGTCACACAGCTAAGAAGGAGCAGAGCTGGAATTTAAGCCTAGACTATCTGACTATTGAGAGCCTGATCTTAACTACCATGCTGGTATTGAGAAAATCCAATAAGTCATAAGGCCTAGGAATAAACTTGGAAATTCCATTCACTACGTTATGTAGAAACATTTCTTTTCTGTTGATTGCTAGATTTCCAGCCTAAGATGCATCATCATATATTAAGATTCTCCTACTTCCACACACAGAGCCATCATCCAATTATACAGCATTAAAGAAGAAACCATTCAGCCTCTCATAGAGTGTGAGGTGTGCTTGACTTTGTTAAAAATTTTTCCACCTCTACACTAGCATTAAGAATTGGCATCAACAGAATTTAATTGTAACATCCTATAAAACTGCCTAACTTCTTTATTAATTTACATTAAAATGATCTATTTGTTTATTCAGCATTTATTGAAGCCTACTATGCTCCAGGTACCATTGAGGATAGAGTGGGGCACAGGATAGACAAGGTCTCAGCTCTCATGGAGCTCACTTTCTAGAAGGGAGAGGTAGATCATAAACAAACAAACAAAGATGTCATAAATGTCTTGCAGAGAGCTAAAACCGGGGACGTAAAAATGAGATGGTGGAGAGGGGCTCTGTCATGGCTCATAGACCCTTAAGACTTTTCATTTTAGATAATGGTTTTCTTCCCTTGGAGAAAACTCAGCAAGCACAAAGTCTTCCTTAAACTTATTATGGTGCCTTTAATAATTGATCCAACACTCTTTCTGCTATTGATGGGTAGAAAGGTCTGCATCTCCTCAAGGGATTGGTTTGGTTAGGATAAATGGCTTTACCATTTGTGATATCCTTCTAAGGATTGGATTGAGAACAGTTTCTGGAGGAACCCAGATATAGAAAGAGAACATGGAGATGACTTCTAACTTTGACTGACCTTGGGCAGGCTCTTCACTTACAGCTTTGGTGAAATCTCCCATAAAGGAGGAAAATGTGATGACCCAACCCAAATGCCTATTATTAGAATTTAACACACACATATCCTTAGGCTATGTTGCTCCTTGTATTCATTTGCTGATGTTTCTGTAACAAAGTACACCAAATTGGGTGGCTGAAACAACAGAAATTCATTGTCTTAAAGTTCTGGAGTCTAGAAGTTTGGAAATCAAGATGTTGTCAGGGTTGGCTCCTTCTAAGGGCCGTGAGGGAAGAGTCTGTTCTTGGTCTCTTTACCTGTGTCTCTTTACATCATCTTCCCTTTGTGCATCTTTCTGTGTCCAAATTTCCCCTTTTTATAAGGACACTGGTCATATTGGATTAAAAGCCCACCCTATAATGGTATGACCTCAACTTAACTATGTATCAACTCTATTTCCAAATAAGGTCACATCGAGATATTGGGGGTTGGGACTACAACATATGAACTTTGGAGAGACACAATTCAACGCATAACCCAGCCACACAGAGCTTTGTGCTACATATGATAATTGCATAATATTTAATATATGTTCCAAAGTATTAATGAAAAAGACCCTCTTTCCAATTAAATATTTACTCAAAATGTTATACAGCTTAAGTGCATCGACATTTAGGCAGAATATCCAGTCAAGGGGGGCTTGAGAGGAAAAAACCCTCCCTCTCCCCAAATTGAAGAGCTAAGAAAATTAACATAGCAGATGAATGTGACACTAGCACACGGTGAGATAAGTTTTGTTTTCTCTCTGCATTGTGTCCATTATATCAACTCTTATGGTCAAGGCGCCTGAAGCTCTTGCAGCATTTAGAGTCTCACAGGGCTCCCTGCCTTTGATAGACTTCTGCTACCCCTATGTAAATAGTGGTCCTGGTCCTAGTCAAAGCTTTCCATGTTAATGAGTTCCCATGAACTGACAATAAATTTGTGGATATAATGGCTGATTAATTTTTTATTTCTTCTTTTTTCCTTCATTGACTTTTCAGATATTCTTTGAACCCAAAACTACACATCTGATCTTAATCTCACACGTAATCATCACAGTATAAGCAATTTTGGTATAATTTGGGGAATAGAACCCTTTCTTTCATGATAATGGAAACAAAGTACAAGCTATGGACTTTGGCCCTTCCTTACTTAATCTTTACCTTACAGGATTCCCCTTAATCACTTGGTCAAGGACCCCTTTGATCCCCATCTTTTTTCTTCAAAATGGCAATTGTTTCTTTTTTTTTCTGGTTGCACACATTTACAAGAAGTCCATACTTCTTGTAAAAAGTTCATAAAATATAGATATAAAGGCACAATCATTACCTTTTAAAAATATCTCCTTCCAAACCTTTTCTATACACATATACATATGCATGCCTTTTATAAAATGGTGCCATAAATGTGCACTCTGTTTGTAATCATCTCTTTACACAGGAAAATGTAGTATAAACGTATTTCTTTGTGGGCAAACAGAGCTTCATATTACCATCTTAATAGCTTCATAGTATTCCTTGTGTAGATATGGCATGATGTATTTAATAGATTGACCCTCCAATCTTGGCCTATGACGTTTCCAGAAATTTTTCCAAATTTCCTACCAATCTTCACTTATTTCTTAGGGGCCAGCCTTTTTCAGTTCAAACTGCAAGTTTTAGCAATAAAAATAGAAACCCAGGGCACTGACGCCTGAGACATAACTCCTGTCAGGTCATATCCTGTGCAGAATGCCACCATTTTTCCACTGTGAAACATTACTTGAACAGATTCTCAAAATAGCACTCCCTCTTTTTAGCATGCCAGCGTCTCACTTGTGTTATCTGGCCCTCCCAAGCGGCCAACAAGAATTCTCAACTCCTCGGCCTCGGAGTCCCTCTGTCCCTGTGCCAGACCAGACTTAGCAGTCAGGGCATAACGTCGGGGAGCTGCAGGCAGTTGGACCTTTTGGGACAGCAAGTGGGAATGTAGACACATGGAGCCGGCCAGCTCCCTGTCTCCACCCACGACAAGAGATCCTGGTGTCATGCATAGTAGTGTTCTGAGTTGGGGATAAAAGGTCAGGGGTACAGGCTTATGGTGTGCTCTAAACCCAAACCAGCCAGCTCCCGTTTTGTATTTGCTGTTACCTACAAATTACAGAGCAAATCTAGGGAGATTATAGATTTTTCAATTCTCTAATTTTCACTAGACATAGTATAACTTAGGAAAAGAGCACGGGCTTCAGAATCAGACAGCCTTAAGTTCAAGACTAGATCGGCCTCTTACTATCCATGAGACCCAACACATGAGGTACTGAATAAACACTTGAGTAAATGTGTTGAAGTTATGTCTGTGAATTTCAGTTTCCCCAGCTGTAAAAAGGGGATGATAATAGTACCACTTCACCAGGTTGTTGTAAGGACCATTTGATGAATGTACAATTGGCATATAAAAGGTGTTTCGTAAATTAGAGCTGCCACTTTATTATTCTCAAAAGAAAAAAATAGAGCTTTTCTTACCAGAATCAGTTTTACAATGCTCTTGCCCGATTTCTTTGTTCAACAAATAGTTATTAAATAGGTACTGTGATCATGCCATTCCTTTGCTAAAGCATAAAATCCCATTTAGAATAAAATGCAAATTTCTTGTCTTGGCCCACATGGCCCTGCATGACCTGGCTCCTTCTTCCATCTCCAACCTCAGTTTAGCTCTCCCCTTACCACCTTATGCTCCACAGATTGTCAGTTCCTAGAACCAGCTAAGCTCTTTTCTGCCTCAGGCCTTTGCATGTTCTGTTCTCTCCATCTGGGATGCCATCTCCTAGGCTCTTTGGATGACAGGCTTCTCCTCATCCTTCATGTATCAGCCTGAAGGTCACCTTCTCAAAGAAGTTATCCTTATCCCTAATGACCAGCATTTATCCCCTACCACAACATCTTATTTATTTCCTTTCTACTACTTTTTACAATCTGTGTTTATTGTTTCTATTTATTTGCTTACCTGTTTATTGTCTGTCTTTCCCATTATAACACAAGCCCCATGAAGGCAGGAATCTCCTCTCTTAGCCATTGTTTCCTCTTCATTGCCTAGGACTGTGTCTATTACATAAAAGGCATTTGATAATTCGTTAAATGTAAGAATGAATGAATGAATGTTTATTGTTTGAAACCTTCAGGAATAGAAATTCTGAACCTCAGGTCAGCATATTCCAGAACAGATATATTTTGATGTGAAAAATAATTTTTATGTTGGAATACACTTTGTAAAAAAAATTCCAGTGTAATCAATGTACAGTGTCATAGTAGTTTCAGGTGTACAATATAGTGAATCAAAAATTCTATACATTATTCAGTGCTCATCAAGATAAATCTACTCTTAATCTCCTTCACCTGTTTCACCCATCCCCATACCTGCCTCTCCTTGGGATACACTTTAAGAAATGGATAGAATGTGACTTGGGAAGGAGAAGGGACAGTCTGTGTTCTTTAGGAGACAAGCAATGAGGACAAGCATTCCAGCAACAGAGAATTTGAAAACTCATTTTTATTTAGGGACATGAAGAGTTGCTTCTCCACCATTCTCTAAGTAAGGGTTCATGGTGAAGAGGATGGGTGTTGGGGCCAGAAGCCTGGATTCATATCCCCGCCCTGTGTGACTGTGGACAAGTCAGATGATGGCTCCAAGTCCACTTGAATGACAAATGGCCTCCTGAGTCTACTACAGAGTAAGTGCTCAGTACATGTTAATTAATTATCCTTTTTATCTGCTAAAAAGATTCTTTTAGATATACGATTGCAAGTTTAGGATACACCAGTAATGGGGTGCCTGAGTGGCTCAGTCGGTTAAGTATCCGACTCTCTTGGTTTTGGCTTAGGTTGTGATCTCATGGGTCATGGGATTGTGACCCGTGTTGGGCTCCACACACAGCAGGGAGTCTGCTTGAAGATTCTCTCCCTCTGTCCCTCCCCCAACTCGTGCATGCTCTCTCTCTCTCTCAAATAAATAAATAAATCTTAAAAAATAAAATAAAATAAGATATACCAGAGTGAATGCCGTGCACAGGGCTGGATAGATCAGAGATGCTTAAAAGTGGGGGTACAGCACAGCAGAGTTCAGTGGTTCTCAGACTGTAGTATGCACCCAACTTGGCTAGGGGGCTAGCAAAAAGCAGCGGGCTGTGCCCCTCCACCAGTTGCTGATTCAGGAGGTCTGGTGGGGCCTGAAAGTTTGCACTTCTACCAAGTCTCCAGGTACTGCTGATGTGGCTGGTCCAGGGACCACACTTTGAGAATGACTGATAGTAGTTAAATTCACCAGCTCCAGTGCCAGACGGGGGGCATTCAAGTCCCAACTATCTCTTTTCGTTAGCTATATGATCTTGACTGAGCTGCTTCATCCCTCTGGCCTCAGTTTCCTTATCTGCAAGTGGAGATAATAATAGAGCCTTCCTCCAAAAGTTGCTCTGAAGTTTAATTCAATACACATATAATCCATACTTCTCATATGGATTGTTTGATTAGTATTTATTGCTGTTTGTCATTTGTTAACAAAAGCCAATTACAATGAATTTATAACAGTGCTATCCAATAGAACTTTCTGAGATTATGGAAATGTCCTATTCTGAGGTGTCCCATTCAGTAGCTACTAACCTCGTGTGGCTATTGAGCTTTGAAATGTGGCTAACACAATTGAAGCACTGAATGTTTAATGTTTAATTAATTTTTTTAAAGATTTTATTTATTTATTTGACAGAGAGAGACACAGCCAGCAAGAGAGGGAACACAAACAGAGGGACTGGGAGAGGAAGAAGCAGGCTCCCAGTGGAGCAGGGAGCCAGATGCGGGGCTCAATCCCAGGATCCTGGGATCACGCCCTGAGCCGAAGGCAGACGCTTAACGACTGAGCCACCCAGGCACCCCAATGTTTAATTAATTTTGATTAATTTAAATTTAAATAGACACACGTAGTTAGAAAAGCACAAATTTCTAGTTACAGTTCCTCCCCCAGCCCTGGGCAGAGCCTCCTTGTGGCAGCTCTTTGGAAAGCTGACAAACGCAGGGCAAGGTAAAGACCTGGATGTGTGTGGATTTATGACTTTCTAACTACTTGACCTGAAGCAAGCAACTCAATTTCTTGGCAACACAACTTCATCTGTAATGTGGGAATAACACCTACCCTGATTCCTTAGAAATTCTCTATTTGTCCTATTGTGATTATGTAAAATCATATATGTAATACAATTATAGGATTTTTAAAAAAGTTTTTATTTATTTATTTGACAGAGGGAGCAGGAGAGCACAAGCAGGGGGAACACAGATGGAGAGGGAGAAGCAGGCTTCCTACTGAGCAGGGAGCCTGATGGGGGGCTCGATCCCAGGACTCTGGGATCATGACTTAAGCCAAAGGCAGATGCTTAACCAACTGAGCCACTCAGGTGCCCCTGCAAGGAATACCACCCCTTCAGATTTTCTTTCCTATGACCTGCTTTATGGGCAATGGCTCTATCATCTTCAGCCTTCTGTGTCCACAGTGCCCAATACATAGTAGGTCCTGAGTTAAAATGTGGCCTCCATGTTGAATGCCTTCTGGTTTGGCCTGCATGTATTGGTGCCCCAGGACATATAGTAAAAAGGAAGAAATCTCTTATTTATTTATTTATTTATTTATTTATTTATTTATTTAGTAAGTTCCATGCCCAGTGCGTCGCTCAAACTCACACCCCTGAGATCAAGAGTCACATGTTGTACTGACTGAGCCAGCCAGGTGCCCCCTCCCCTTTTTAAAAATGTTTATATTATTTTAAATACACTAATATGTCTTAAAAATTTATCAACCAGAAGTCTTTTTAATCTTTATTTTGTCCCAATTATAATTCATAGTTGTTTTAGAATTGGAAAATGCAAAATATTATGAAGAAAAAATACAGTTCATCTATAATATCTCCACCTCATTAACATTTTGAAGGACTTTTTCCTATTATATATTATTTACTCATTCATTTGACAAATATCTCAAGTATTTGCTATGGACCAGGCATTTTCTAGGTGATGGTAATACAGCAATTAACCAGACAAAAATCCCTGCCTTCATGGAATTACATTCTAGTGGATGATATATGAAGACTCAGTAAAATATATACACAAATCAAAAAACTAAATCAGGCTAATGTTGTTTATACTATTGTATTTGCCATTTGTTGTTTATTTCACTATGCTGCAAGCAGTTTCTAATTTTTGTTTTTTTAAGTAGGTCTGACCTTAACATCCATTGCCTGCTGAGTCAACACACGGAGCTCGCTGGGGCAAAAGGAAACATAAATACTTGAGTTATGTCTTTAGGAACTTTAGCCAGGCATGGTATTCTTAGAGAATCAATGACTGTCCAGTGAGGGCCTCATACTGTGTACCTTGGAGTATCCTGTTCAGAGAACCCAAGAATCCCAAGTCTGGGACTCAAGGTTCACATCTCAGATTCTGAGTCTTCAGGCATCGCCATTTCATCTTATGACTCTGAAACATTTCTTTTTTTTTTTTATTTTATTATTATATTATGTTAGTCACCATACAGTACATCCCCGGATTCCAATGCAAAG
>NC_048232.1:70703720-70719037 GCF_002007445.2 Ailuropoda melanoleuca
TTCAGGAACCATATGATCCTCTCAATTGATGCAGAAAAAGCATTTGACAAAATACAGTATCCTTTCCTGATTGAAACATTTCTTTAAGTCTTAAAAAGAAATTTTCTGAAGTCATCAGGACCCATGTTGTTTGTGGTCCACCCTTTTCTATTCCTGCATGATTAACCTCTGGCTAATTACTCTGCCCCTTTGCAGACTCAGATGAAAACAACTAAAATGTAAATCCTGAAAGAGGCTTCCAAGTCAAAGTAGTGAGGAGTATGGTGAATGGGTAAGGGAGAGCAAAATTCATCCTATGATGGGGAGTTGTGGCCACTGGACAGAGAGACAAGGAGAGTTTGTCCTCTTTGTACCCTGGGCCATGACCACCATGGTCCCCTCCTCTTCATGTGGAGACCCTCTCTTCTTGTTTCTTTCTTCCTCTCTCCACATCCCCACATCCATTACCACTTAGGATCTGCAAAAAGGGAGAGAAGGAGGCTATATTTCCTCAAAACATCAAAGGCAAGGATTTCATCTGATTTGGGAATAAAAGAACAAATCTATGAATGAATGCCGTTTCTAAGTAGAGGGAAATGTTATTTTGATGGGCCCCAAGGTAAATCATCAAGAGGAATGTTTCGTTTTGTTGTGTTGTGTTTTTTATTGTCTACAAGGGAATAAGGAAGGTGTTAATTGGTTGCTGGTGTCTGCCCATTAAAGGCTTGAACCAGGACAGAGTCGAGAAATGAGTAGGCATTTATACAACAAACAGTGCCACAGAGCTATGTGTGCTGAAGACAGTAGCCAACATGTCTCACTGTTTCGAGATTTTACTGCTGATAACTTCAGGTGACATCTCTGCTTCTCTTTTGTTTCTTTCCACAATCTTCACCCCATTATTCATGCTGACAGTTGATTTGCATTGCTAATAGTCCTATACAAAATACAGCCATTAACAAGGAACTGCCTTGCTACCAGATGAAAAGACAGTATAATGCAGTTTAAGAGTATGGATTAATGCTGTCCAATAGAAATAGAATGCAAGCCACGAATGTAATTGAAAAATTTTTCTCATAGCTACATGAAAAAAAGAAATAAATGAAACTAATTGTAATCATGTCTCAATGACCCCTATCTAAAATATCATTTCAACATGTAATCAATAGAAAAACTTAATGAGATATATGTGTTTCATACTAAGTCTTCAAAATCTAGCATATAGCACATCTCAGTTCTGACTGGCCACATTTCATGTGCTCAACAGCCACATGGACTAGTGGGCACCCTATTGGACAATGTGGGTACTCTGCAGCCAGAGTACCGAGGGGTGTAATCTTAGGAAAGTTACATAACCTCTACGTTTCAATTTGCTCATCTATAGGCTGGGAGAAATGATAGTCCCTACTTAATTTAGAATTGTTACATGGATTAAATGAGCACTTAGAACATTGCCTGACACAGAGTTGGTGCTCAGTAAATGTTATCTTTTATTATTATCAGATATTCATTTAACCACATCCTTATAATGAGCAAAGCAATCTTTCAATAAGGTCCAACTCTGAGCTTTCCAAATAGGGACTATATGTCTGACATTTTGCAAAGATAACCATATGCCACTTCAGAATTCCTATGACACTTCAAACAAAGGCTTTCAGGAAGAGTTTGGTCTTGAACTGTGCTTTCACAAAGCTGGGTAGCCTGTAACTCAACAAAGTTCCCTATATTATTATTTTTTAAGTTCCTATACTGTTAAGTCTACAAATAGATTTTTTCAAGTAGGCTCTATACCCAACATGAGGCTTGAACTCATGACCCCAAGATCAAGAGTCATATGCACTACCAAGCCAGCGAGGTGCCCCTGCAAGTAAATTCTTATTGAATTTTCCAAATAAGCAATATTATATTTTTACTGGGATATAAAATTAAGCTCACAGCTATAAAATTATCCCAGCTTGCTTTCTGGTGATCCTTTAAGAGACTGAAACCATGATTCACTATAGTAGAAGATAGCGCTTACCTTCTTGAAACTACGGCTTACAGCTACAAATCCGTATTAATATCACAGGATATATTTAAGGGCCTAAGTACCATGATATATTAATTGTTACCTGGAGCACTTTTATGACAGGTTTTGAATAAACAATGGAGTAATTCTTCAACAGTTGTTTTGGGCCACTTAAAAATATTTTTTTGATGTCTCTAAATCTTAATTCTTTCATTCATTTACATAAACAGTCATTCAACTATTCGTTTATTCAACAAATACGTATTGAGGGCTTACTATGGGCCAGAAGTTTTGCTAGGTACTGAGGAGTCAATAGTAAGCAAAACATACAGTCCCTGTCCCCATGAGCTTACAGTCCAGTGGGGGATAAAAATGTTAACCAAATAGTCACACAAATAAAATTGCCAACTGACATAATTGCTATTGAGAAGAGAAAGGATTGCTTTGAGAGCCTATGAGGAAGGCATCTGATTTGGTCAGGGAAGTTTTCCCCAAGGAAATGCTGATAGGGTTGAGAGCTGGATGAGTAGGAGTTAACCAAGTAGAGAAAGCAGGGAACTGCATTCCAGACAGAGGGAACAGCATGGATAGAAGTCCTGGGGTGGCCCGGCACAGTAAGGGACAGAGACTGAAACAGTGAGGGTAGGCTGGCTGAGCTTTAGCCAGAAGTAGGTAGGGCCAAACATCTTTACATTTACATAAAGAGCATTGGGAAGCTGTCATTGGGTCTCCAGAACTTAGGGATGCTTTTCTTTGCTGGGTCAAACCTCACTTTGATTCTTTGTAGTTATGATGAAATAAAATGTCAGGACACCAGGACATAGAGACCAAGCAAAGGGCTACACATGGGCTTTATTTCTTATCAAGTGCAACCCAAAATAACAGCCAATCCAACTCCTGCCTCTGGTCCTCCCTTTAGCTGCTTTTCCTCAGTTCGCCAACCAATTCTGAGCCTTAGCCTCATGTTTCTCTCATTGTTTGGCAGAGCATATGATAGAGGCATTTTGATCACAGCTTATATGTGAACCTCTGAAGAAACCAGCTGTTCTAGAAAAGGAAGTGAAGCTCTTACATATTTTAAGTCTGACCAAAGAATCTCCATTCTGGGTAAGAGCAGAGGAAAGACATGATTAGATTTGCCTTTTGAAAAAAAAAAATAGCTAGAGGTGTGCCTGGCTGGGTCAGTTGGAAGAACATGTGACTCTTGCTCTCAGGGTTGTGAGTTTGAGTCCCACGTTGGGTGTAGAGATTACTTAAATTAAAGAAAGAAAGAAAGAAGAAAGAAAGAAAGAAAGAAAGAAAGAAAGAAAGAAAGAAAGAAAGAAGAAGAAAAAATAACTAGATAACAAGGTGGGGAAAAGGGTGAGGGGGGGAGTTTAGAGAAGGTTAAGAGAGGATGCAGGGAGATAAGAACACTATTGCTATCATCCAGGCAAGAGGTGGCATCGAATCTGAAGACAAGTAGATGGATCTGAAAGATGGAAGGTAAAACCAACTGGGCTTAGAGAGGCAATGGATATAGAAAATACGGACAGAGGGAGATGTCAGGAATAACTCCTGGAATTTAAGGAGAATAACTGGATGGATGGCCATACCCTTCCTCAAGATATGGGGCACAGAGAGAACAATATTTGAGGGGAGAAACACCATGAGTGCAATTTTTGACTTGCGTAGTTGGCGATGCCTCAAAGATATCCAAGAGAAGAGGTAGTGTAAGCAGTGGATGTTAAGGTCTGGGTCTAGACACACACATTCTCCAAGATCCTTGATGGATGTTTTCAGTCTAGAAGCTCAAACACTTCAGTCTGTGAAATGTTCTTGAATTATTTCTTTGAGGCTTTCCTTGCCTTCATTTTCTCTGTTCTTTCTTACTATAACTCTTACTATGCAGGTGTTACATTTGCTCTATTTTTCTTCTCTTTTTCTTTTTGACATATTGTCTAGAAGATTTTTTCAAACTTGTCATCCAACATTTCTATTGAGCATCAGAGAAAAAGGAATAAACATAGCCTGGGCCTCACAGGGAGAGATCTAAAAATTACCACACAAACCTGCCTGGTGATTAGCACTTCTGTAGACTGGATGTCTGCATCCCCACCAAATGTCTTATGTTAAATCTTATTTTTCAAGTCACCTTTGCAAACTCCTACAACAAAGTCCTGAAAATATGGTGAGGAAAACCACTGTAGTCCCTTCCCTAGGCTGAGGAACCCTACATACATCTCTGTGCCTTAATTTCCTCATCTGTCAAAGAGGAACAATAGTACCTATCTCAGGGAGCTGTTGCGTAAAGTAAATCAATCAATACATGTAAAATGTCTATACATGCAGAATAGTTTCTGCATATTGTGATCACTGAAAAAGCGTTAGTGATTCCTTTGCCATTATTATCAACAATATTATACGAAAGCTAAGTGGCTGGTGGGAGATGTTGCTGGCCTAGCGTTCTCTTGGGATGGTATCAGAAAGAGAGTGAATTGGTCTTTGAGAGTTCCTGATCTGTCTGGGATGGACAAATGTGCTACAGTGTCCTTTCCGTACCCACCAGAGACTGATGTGGACCTTAAACACAGCTCTTGAGGCTTTTCTAGGGTACGCAGAGTTACCGAGCAAACTGAAGGTTCCTTGAGATTCTAACCACCAGCCATTTAAACCTGTCAATCCAAAAGATAATACCCTCCACCCTTACAAGGAGCCCAAAGTAGATGGGACTTGTTATCCATCCCTGCGTCATAATACCAAGAGGACAAACTGAAGCAAAGGTGGCACGACCGTAACAGGGTAAATGACATTTTCGATGCAGCAAAGCACAATCTCACCAAAAAAGGCCCGGTCCGATTTTTATTTAAAGAATGTTAGGCCTTGCTATTCCTGGAGCTGATCCATTTGCCCAGCAACCCTTGCCCTTCGCCCCTCACCCAGGGTGTGATTTATGCATGACTGAAAGCACACCAGCTAATTCTCTTTGAGCCTGAAACTCTCCCCAGCTTGCCATTTGAGGATGGTTTCTGGGCACAGAGCTCATCTCTGGAATGCTGAAAGAGCTAAATATTTGCCCAGTGGGCACTGCACCAAAGGCGGCCCCAGCTTTTTAGCTTTGATGGTTGATTCAAGGTAGGATTTTGCAAATCTATCTCGCTGCGCACTTAACCATAGAGACAGACCTCTCGGTTTTAGGAAGGCAAGCCAATTCGCAAATTCCCTTACCTAAACTGAAACAGTTCTCCCGGACTGCCCCAGTTTCCTGATTCTTAAAAAGACAGTAATCCTTTCATGTTACTCCTGTTAATTAACTATCACTACAGAGGTGTCAAAGAGCTTCAGATAAAATCTGAATTAATTTTGGAGTGAGGGATTCTCTTCACTGAGTTTGAGAAGGTCCATTCCCTTCGGCAGCAGGTGGTGTATTTTCATATATATATAAAAGTCTTCTCTGGAAATGTCAATCCTACAGACCTGGGGGCAGGACGTAAGGCAGATTTAACCAATCGGGAGATATTTTTCATGCCATCTCAAAGTAACTCACAGATGCCTGACAGCTGCAGCTGTCCCGGCCCCTTGCTATGGCATTGCTCTATGACTCAGAGGGATGTTTATGCCAGAGAATGCTGCCACTGCAACACTACCCCAGAGATGCCCCAGGAGAAAATAATTTGGAAAATAAGTGAGAGAGAGGAAGGTCCTCGGACAGATTTAGTCAAACCAAGCTCCATATGTAAGCGCAAATAGTGGTAGATGGGGAGGCAGAAAATGCATAGGCTTTGGAGTCAGACAGACCTGCTGTAATTCTTAGCTCTGGCATTTCATATTTAGCCAGTCAGTTATTAATGCATTCACCCACTCATTCAACTAATATTTATTGAGGATCTACTATGTGCCAGACATTGTGCTCAGTGCTGAGATAAAAGATAAGGAGGACTAGCTCCATAATGTGCGAGGCCAGTGAAAATGGAAAATTCAGGTCCCCTTGCTCAAAAAGCATTAAGAATTTCAAGATGGTGACCGCAGAGCATTAAACCAAGCATGGGGCCCTTCTGAGCATGGGGACTACGTAACTACATTACAGGAAGCCAGTTCTTATATAAGCCTTAGGAAATGAACATTTGTACTCATGGAGCTCAATTCTGGAAAGAAATCCATTAATCACACCAATTTACCAAAAATCATGACTCTATAAGGACATCTGAAGGACAGGAGATGGTGCCATGCCTGGAAGGGGGGTGTCTCAGTCAGCTCAGGCTGCCGCCACAAAATACCACAGACCGGGCAGCTTTAACAACAGAGATCTATTATAGTTCTAGAGGCCGGAAGTCCATGATCAGAGTGTCAGCACGGTCGGGTTCTGGTGAAAGCTCTCTTCCTGGCTTGCACATGGCCACCTTCTCTGTGTCCTCACATGGCAGAGAGAGAGCTCTGGTCTCTTCCTCTTCTTAAAAAGACACTAATCCCGTCATGGGGTCCCAACTCTCATGACCTCATCCAAACTTAATTATGTCCCCAAACCCCTTCTCCAAATACCATCACATTGGAGGTTAAGGCTTCAATATATGAATTTTAGAGGGACACAAACATTCAGTCCACAAGGGGATTTGATTAGTCAAGGAGACCAGGAAAGCCCTTCACCAAGGAACCGATGCTTAGAATGAGATTTGAGTGATAAATAGGCACTAAACAGCAAAAATGAGAGCTGACCTGTGAAGGACTCCCATCTTTCCAGAGCCAGGGATGAGCTTGCAAAGGAGAAAAAGGAGCAAATGTCAGCACAGGAGGAAAATAGGAGAGGCATGAGTCATGGGAGCCAAGGGAAGGAAGTGTTTCAGGAAGCACAGAAAGCCTATGTGGGTGACCCTGGCAAGTGGTCTCATGTATCAACACAGGGATATACTCCCGAAGGTTTAGTGGGCTTGTTGGCACACATAATTTTTTATTCCTTCCTGGTAATGGTCTCTATGCAAAAGCAGGTTCATCTTTTCCCAAACAGGTGGTCCAGTTATCACTCTTGGTGCCTATTCAGAGAGGGAATTAAGGCACAGAAAATCCAAGTTTAAGAGACGTCTAGGAGTGAAATAACGATCCTCTAGGGACGGACATGTGAATACGCATGGTCTGAAGCCACCAGGCACCGCCTCCAACTCCAACCCCCACTCCCCACTCTTCATCTCATTCACTAGATTCTACTCTCCCTGTGCTTTCAGCCCCAGACTGTAGCCCCTTTGTTCCCACCCCTTAACCCTTGCAGTGCTGCTGCTCTGCCTCCCTATCTCCACCCTCAGGCATGGCTCAGGACGGTCACTCATTCCTCTGACCACAGTTTATTAATGCTTCCTCAGAAGGCGTCCGTTCCCCGAGCCTCTCTCTGTTTTTCCCTTTTATGCTATCACAAATATAATATGTAAATAAATAACAAATATAAATTAACATTCTTCTTATTCCCTGTTCTTTGCTTGGAACCATGTATCCTACTTATGCCTCTACTTGCTAATGAAGGTGTCTTATTTCACCTTCAACCCCTGGTAGGCAGGTATGTGTTCACCATGGTAGATCAATTACCTACCACCTTGAAGTTATTAAATGAATGAACATAAAAATGTGTTCATCACAAGCCAAGGGAGCCCAACATGATGCTCTTGCTCAAGCCTGACCTAGAGAGAAAAACGTTCTGGAAGATTACTTAAGCTTCGTTTATAGTCACTTCCACCAGCCCCTCTCCAATTCTGCCACTCTCCCATCCCCATAGCAACCCACATATTAAAAGATAAATTTTCTGAACCTTGTACTCTGACTCTTCATTTAGGTAATATGTGCGTGTGTGTGCGTGAGTGTGTATGTGTGTGTGTAGAGGGGAATCCGTACAATCCATTGAACAGGACATGGAGTCAAGATCAACACTGTGCTCTGAGCTCTCCTGTGACTGAGAATTTACTTATTAGTCAGGCTGGGTTCCTAACTGGGAGATGGGGCTGGGGTAGGGCTGGGGTAAAGATATAAACTCTTGGGTTTGATTATAGAAACATGCCTCAAGTTAGACATGTTCATGCTAAATTCCTAGCAAAGAATGGGAAAAGGAGCATATTCCAAGTGTTCTGCCTCTTTGAGTTCACTCCAACAGCATCTGAATATTAGACCTCCTTGTGAACCACGTTGGGCTCTGTAGCACCTGTTTTCTCCAACTTGCACTTGCTGATGCTATTCGACAAGTTCAGAAACAAAGAATAAAAAAAAAAGATAAGACTAAGTTCACATGGAGAAGAACCTTGGGCATCTTACTCAACAAAGTGTAGCCAGCAGTTCACAAAGTGCCTGGCTTGAAGTAGATATTCCTGGAGGAAGCATTAATAAAGAGGCAGGGAAGAAAGGCAGGGAAGAAGAGGCCAATGATGGCGCGTCACTGAGCACCTGAGACAATCACATTGGGGAGCTCGGGGAGACCATCCTCAGAGGCATCTCAAAATTACTCGCCTTCCCCAGAGGGGAGGAAGCTGAGGTATTTATCTTCCAATTCCCAACCACTTAGCCTGCTTTCAGGGGGCCAAGAGCAGACCCTTAAGTGGAGATGACTCCTGCAGGCATGCACTGGAATGGTTAGTGCCCAGGGGTCACGGGGAGGGCACCAACAGGATCTGTTATGGGGAAAGAGAAAAGCAGAGTGAAGAGGAGGATGAAGAGGAGAACACAGAAACAACTTTCTGTGTGTGCACACAGAGTAATATCTATTAACAAGTTTAAATAGTAAATAGAAACACCTCACAGTCAACCCGTCTATATTATTCGCCTCTCTCCGCCTGAAATAAGCACTTCTACATTTATCAATTTATAAAGATTTAAAGACTGTTGCTTCTCATGCATGGAGTTTTAATTAGAGCAACACAATATAAAGCACTTATAAATAAAAATGGATTCATAGAAGAGAAACTTCCCTCAAGGGCTAATAAGTATGATAACTACATGAAATATACATGGAAATGTATATTAAAACAATGAGATACCATTTTTCGGGAGAAATATTTGGGGAAATATTAAAAATATTAGTAATATCCAGTACTGACAAGGATATGTGGGAATAGACATTGCCATGCTTTGCTATTAAAAATTTGAATTACTAAAAAAAATTTGAGTTACAACATTTAGGGAAAGAAATGTAGCAGTATACACTAAAATTAAAAACACGCATACCCTTTGGTTCTTTCTGGAGTCTCTCCTGAATAAATAAAAGCACCAGGATATAAAGATATTTATACATGGATGTTTAGTGTGGCATTGTTTGAGCAAAAATATTAATTCCATTATTGTAAAAAAAGAATTTGTGGTCTATCCATACTAGTAAAAGTATTGCTGTATGTATTCATTTTAAGTACTATTCATGGTACAGTAAAAAAAACAAGTTGTACTATGATGTATATAGCTCATTCCATTGAAGTTTAAAAAGGTGAGAGGAAAGGGCTTCCATATGTATAAATATATTTTTATGTGACAGAGAAAGGTACGGAAGGATATATTTCAACTGTTACTGTTAGTTACCTTGAGATCTGAGGTAGGATGATATTTGTGGTCGAGGAAATACTGCAGAGGAGAATGTTGACTTTTTCATTGTGTTGTTGCCTTGTGGCAAAAAGCAGGCATCTTTTTTGAGATTTGAAAAGAAAATCAAATAAAGTGTGAGGAAAAAAACCCTCATTGTTGGCAGGACTGTTGAGCAGCAGATATGTTGACAGGAAATTGGGGGCCACAGAAATCAGTGGAATCATTGTTGAAAGGAGCTGAGCCGCATAAACAAATTTCTTAGAATAAATGATACTCACTTCATGAATATATTTCTTAAAGAAAAAGCTGCCTCTCCCTTCTTTATTAACTCTTTTATTTTTTAAAAAAGTGTATAAATTTTTCTTCAATAATGCAATAGAAAACTCCCATGGCTAAAAACCAGGGAGTAATTAAGCAAACCCATTTAATGTACTAAGTACATTGCAACAGAATCATAAAGCCCAGAACTAGCTATATAGTGTGCCTGTGATTGATTGAGTCCTGGGTCTATTGCTTGCTGGCTGTGTGACTGTAAGCATGTCTGTTAATTTCTTTGGGCTTCAGTTTCTTCATCTTGAAATGGGGATAACAATAGTATCTAACCAATAGATTTGCTTTGACTGTTAGATAAGATATGCATATCCTTGTGGTTACTACTACTACCACTTTATAAATTCATAAAATAAATGACCAAATGAATAGACAAATGGAGAGCTCTGTATGAGCCAAAGCTAAGTGAAAAAGTAGAGCAGGACATGTGTGCTTTACACTAGTTATATAAAAAATGATTTACACAATGATTAATATAAAAAGGACAAAAAATGTGTAAATGCTAGTAGTTGGTATTTTAACATGGGTTTATTTGCCTCTTTAATTTTATTGACTTTTTACTTTAAGGTTAGTTAATTACGTAATAGCAAAAATATGTATATAATATTGAAAGCTAATTTAAGAAACAAAATTTCTTAGAAGTTTTTCCTTTGACAACAAAAATAATGCTTTTTTTGTTTTGTTTTATACTTTTGTTTTATTTTTTTAATAATATTTATTTTGTTATATTTCACCATACAGTACATCCCCAGTTCTTGATGCAATGTTCCATGATTCATTACTTGCATATAACACCCAGTGCACCATGCAATATGTGCCCTCCTTAATACCCATCACAGGCCTATACCAATCCCCCACCCCCTCCCCTCTGAAGCCCTCAGTTTGTCTCCCAGAGTTTTTTTTTGTGGTGTGCTGGGGACAAATGTTTATGATGTCTCTCCCCACCCCCCTTCACACACACACACACACACACACACACACACACACACACACACACACCTCCAGAATGTTCCCACTGTTCCAGGCTTCTCATCCAGCTGTGGCTGGCAGTTACAGTCTTACCAAAACAGAGTTTTCTAGGACTTATTGCCAGAAGGAGTAAGATACAGGCTGGTGGAGGCATTTGAAGCAGGTCCACTCAGAAGGAGATTGGAGAACAAGGAATGCACAGATATGTATCTATGTAAGAAAACTATATAAGCCTGGTTATTTTTAAGAAAAGAAAAAGTGAGGAAGCCTGAGTTCCTTAGCAGAGCAGATAAGTCCCCTCAGAATCTGGCTCAGCCTCCTTGTTCGTCTCTGCCCTTGGCATCATGCAGGCTCCACCAGGCACCTTTGCGCCAGCCTCACCTGCCTTCTAGCCAATCCCTGAACACAGCACGATGTGTATGCCTCCGTGCCCTTGCTCTGGCTGCTTTCTCCGTCAGGAATGTCCTTCATACCCTCCAGGGTTCCTCTGGAAAACTTTCCCTAATTATTTTCTTGTTTCCAATAGAAGATGGAACTACTGTCCACTGTGCCCAGCACTGGATACATTTCTCCACCAGACCACCTACCATCCTGTTCTGTAACTATTTGGTTCCATATTGTGATGCCCCCAATGAGATTATCATCCCTACCCATTTTTTACTCCTCTTTCACCCTGCATAGTCACAAGTAAATAACAGGCCTCCAAATCTGTTGGTTGGCAAAATCCATGGGGAATGAAAACCCAGAAAGAAAACTGGGTATTCAGTGACATCCAAGGACAACTTAATTCAATACCTCACTATTACACAACCAATTCTAACACAGAATTAGGCATAAACATAGGTCATGTTCAGATGTCACCCAAGGAGTTCTATTTAGAGGAAGCACAGAAACAACCACGATAATAATTTCACCTAATTTATCACTGCCTTCCATGAGTTCAGGCACAGTAATAAAGACCATTTGCTAGCAATTTCCTTCTTTTCTTCTCTCTCATTTTTAAAAAGATTTATTTATTTATTTCAGAGAGAGTGTGGGGGGATGGGCAGAGGGAGAGGGAGAGAGAGTCTGCTTAAGACTCTATGCTAAGCATGGAGCCCGATGTGGGGTTAATCCCACCACCCAGAGCCAAAGTAAGAGTCAGATGCTTAACTGACTGCACCACCCAGATACCCCACTTTTCTTCTCTCTTTTCCTTTTTTCCTTCCTATCCATTTCATTCACACAACAAATTTTGACAAAGCACGTAGCACCATGCTACCACATTTAGCACGAGGCTATGGGGGTACAGGCATTAATAAGATGTAATTCCTGCAACATTTTGATTTAGAAACTTGTGTTATCATTTAACCATAGAATGAACGTTGGGGAAAGCAACCTCTATGACTCAGTTTCCTCATCTTTGAATTGACCTAGCTTTTCCTTCATCAAGCAAGAATCCTTCTTTTTTTAGGGCTTTGGACAGAGGGAGAATTCTCTTTGGCAAGGCAGAGAGGAAAGGAAAATTGTAGATACTCTTACATGACTTTTTTTTTTTTTTGGTCCCATCACAGGGATGTTTGGCAACCTGCAGGAAGGAATGTGTCGGAGTCAAATGGAAGAGGAGAAACAAGTTAGCAGCGGTAAGGCATGTGAAAGGAGTAACAACAGCAGGTGGGTTGCCAGGATAGAAAGGAGAAAGGGGTGACTTAACCACCTGACTGTAACATAAAATATCTTTTTTATTCTATTGATATAGCTATTGGATGTTACTAGTGTGGTAGAATTTGCACAGCTTGTGAATGAATTCTATCCATAGGTATAAGATAATCTGGTATGCTTGGAGATCTTATTGCTTAAATCTTTAAGTATTATGTGTGAAAGTGAATTATTGAAGAATTGTGTCAGCAACAAACATATCACTGAATTGTGCTCAATATATATATATATGAACAAGCTGGTATTGAGCGGGGGAGATAAAATGAAAGACTGAGGGTGTTCGCTTATATTTTCTCCAAGCTTCAGACTATGGGCTTGGAACCAGATCTCATCTCCACCACTTACTAGCTGTGTAACTTGGGCGAAAGGAGCTCCTTCATCTGGAAAATGAGGATGATAATACTACCTTCCACATAGGCTTGTTGCACTCACACATGGTAAAGAGTAATATTGCATTAGCCCTCTTGAGATGGAGAGTTGAAAATGGTTTTCTTCTTATATTAAATGTTTTGATGAAATAGAACTTGAGTATTACAATTAAATCCGAATGGGATGAGGATAGAAACAAAGGGGCTAGGAGAACTTCTCATTTGGATGAGTTGTAATTAGCTTGGATAAGAGAATCATGATGTATTACAAGGAAAGAGAGCACTGCAGAAGTTCTGCCAGGTCTCCGCGGAAACCGTTAACACTTCATATTTCAGAAGTTAGACCTAACTCCATGAGTAAGGCAGTTTGAGCCTATATTTATAACCGCCTGGAAGTCTGTTGCTTAGATGAAAGGTCCTTGTTCATTTGGGATCGAAGTCAAGTTCAGGCCAATGAAAAGAAGGGGGAAAAGGCTCTAGGTAGCTGCTACTAATCTAGGCTAGGGCTTGGGATCTATGTTTTAATGTGTTACAGAGATATTTTCCAGAGCAGATACTGAGTAATGTTGACCTTGAAGGGAAGTTAGTATTATCCAACTAACCACAGAGTGGCTTTTTTTTTTTTATCTTAAAGTGTTTTTCTCACTCCAGAAACCAATATTGCACTGTATGTTAACTAAATTTTTTTTCTTAAAAAGTGTTTTTCTCTGTATTATTATTTAAAACTTATTCTCCTGTAGGAAAGTCTTGAAGGCTTGAATATTCCTGAATTGCTTACCGGCAAGGGAAAATGACTTTGGGCATGTGTTCTTGGTAGTGCTGTTTTTCTTTTTCTAAATTCAACTCCCACTAGTACCCAAGGCAGTGCTCTGAGGACAAAGTTGGCTAAAACCAAGTGTAACCAGAGTTAGTGACATTTCCTTACTGTACCTGTCACCAGCCATATCAGATGCCCACTCTGTTTCATCAGTCCTATCAAATGCCCCCTTAAGCAGATGATTATAAATGCCATGAGAAGACAGGGCTAACATGCGTTTGGGAATGTTACCAGTTTTTAGGAGAAAGGCAGACCAAAAGAATGGAAAGGACGCCCATCCATTAGCTTTTTGGTTGGAGTTTCAAAGTTGCTTCAGATTTGGGGCACTTGAAACACTTCACTCCCATCTGCAGTGGGATAAGGCAAAGAGAGGTTCTTTGTTCAGGGTTCAAGTACTCTTGTGACCGTCCCAAAATAACTCCGAGTGTAATACAGTGGGGTCTCATGTAGCAAAACCCTCAAGCCTCCAGCTCTCTGTCATTGTCACCCCAATTGTTTTCTCCTCCTTTCTTGGGCGAGCCAGGCACTTGAATAAAATTTTCCGTCAACACTCAGGGTTGCATAAACCCCTGCTTTTTGCTTTTCCAAGTCCACTAGGAGCCTCCCTGTCGGTTAAAGAGAAAGTACCTAAGCCGGACTTATTAAGTACTTCTCTAAATAAGTTTTCCTAGTGGCTTACACTGTTCTTCATGCAGATTCAAACCAGATTAAGTCAATCTTCCCAGTTGGTTTCATTTCACCAAAGGATCTTATTTTCTTAATTGGTCAGATTTTGCAAGAATTGTCATATTTGCAACCAGCCCTTTATTTACGAGGCCCGTGTGCCACTCTTCAACATGTATTTATTCCATCAGCCAAGTTATTATGCTGAGTTGAGCATTAAAGAAATCTGATCGTTTCCTTGGTCTCTATTTTGGAAGATGCTAGAGTTTTATCCTTAGTGACGGCATGAAAACAATATTTAAACTAGGTTAACAAAGAGAAGGGGCTGAGATGGGAGGGTAAAACTGTGAATGCTTTGTTTGAAATTACATCAAGATGCAGCGTAGGAAACGAAAAGGAGTGTCTTTAAAACTGGGCAGTTTCTAGAGTTATTGTAATGTGGCACAGAAAAGCAGCACATAAAACGTGTAGGTAAAGAACAGTGTGAAACCGATACCAAAAGGAAGGAAATATACCAACAACCCCGAATAGTCGAGTAGAGGAATTTCAGGTGATTAATTTTTTTCTTTTGTATATCCTGTGGGATTTCCCCCCCTCTATTTCTATAGCTTTTCTAGAGCTGCATGATTTTACACAATCTTTGCTATTTCATGCAGATGTTTTTTTGTACAATAAATTCCTAGAAAAGGAAGTGCATATGTAAATCAAAGTTTTTAAAAAGGGCATAAACCATTTTTGTTTTAGAAATGTATAAATTTAAATAATAAAATATTACATAGCTAAATCTTGCAAATTTCTTATTTTCCTTTAAAAAATCATTTGTGTGTGTGTGTGTGTGTGTTTTTATCCTGGTTACAAATGGGACATGGTATAAAAATTCTCACTACTTTATTGAATAATCCTCCATATAATTATAATTTACAAAACAGGATCACATTATATATATATATATATATATATATAT